>NC_056739.1:395571771-395684271 GCF_019279795.1 Protopterus annectens | reverse complement strand
TGGGTTGGACAGGGCCTTGTATGTCAGGCAAAGATCACCTCTGAGTAAGCGGTATGCAACCGAGTTCAGCTAGAGTTTCTTCAGTCAGGCTGCATAGGGCATATGTTTGAAGCCAGTAATCCTCTTGGTGAGGTACTTCTGTGGTCTTTCCAGCTGTTGCAGGTGTCTTGTAAGGTACATCCCAAATGGGGCATTGTACTCTATGATGGGTCTGATGAGTGATGAGTAGAGGGGTACAATAACCTCTTTTGTTGTAGATGCGAAACCTTTTGTGATTAGGTGGGCTACATAGAAGGATTTTCTAACCACCTTGGCAATATGATTATCAAAAGAGAAAGTGCTATCTACTTGGGTCCCCAGATCCCTTATTACATATTCTGTATTTAGGGGACTACCACGTATTTGGTAGTTCGCAGGTACTTTAGTTTTTCCAAAGGGGATGACTATGCACTTTTTGGCATTAAGCTTGAGGCCATGATTTTTGACACCAGGTATCTGTCTCAGTGAGACCCTTCTGGAGGATGTCTGTATCAGCTGGAGAGTCAGTTATGGCCCCAATTTGCAGTCGTCTGCGAACTTGATCAGCCATAGTTCTCCTGTGCTTGCCTGTACCTCTGAGAAGTATATACTAAACAGGAGGGCTCCCAGGACTGAGCCCTGAGGGACGCCACTTGTAACTGGTTTAGAGTCGGACCTAGAGCCTGCAACTCTCACCATGTAGGCTCTATCCATGAGCCATTTGGCAACCCATTTTGTGACGTACGGGTTTATGTTCAGGCTAGTGAGCTTGTCTATAATACCAGAATGGGGAATGGTGTTGAAAGCCTTTGCGAGGTCTAGGTAGGCTCTGTGGACCTCCTTTCCCTTGTATAAAGCCTTGGTAACTGTCTCAAAAAAGTCCACTAGGTTTAGGAGGCATGATCTGCACTTAACAAAGCCAAACTGGGTAGGGTCCAATGTCTGAAGGTTCCCATTGTCTCTGTTAATGAATTCCATGATGATGCGCTCCATTGCCTTGCAGACCAGGCTAGTCAGGCTTATAGGGCGATAGTTCCCGGGGTCCATTGTGGCTCCATCTTTGTGGAGCAGGATAACTGTTGCTGTGTACCACTCTCTGGGTAAATAGCCTGTAGAGAGACTGAGTTTGAACAGTGTGTTTAGGTGAGGGGTTAGTTCATTTTGGAGCTCGTGTAAGACACAGCCTGGGACACCGCCTGGTCCCACTGAAGCAGTATTTTTGGTTTTGGATAGGGCTGTTTTAACCTGTGTGTCAGTGATTGGCAGGGCACTACATTCTTCTGGTATGGTTATGGGCCCTTTAGGGGGTGAGAGGGAGGTGAAGTTTGCATTAAACCTGTCTACCAGAATGTTGGCAATATCAGTTGGTTCAGTGTATTTTGTGCCATTCTGCACTAACTCAGAGCAGATCTGAGAGTTTCCACTTAGGTTCTTGACATAGCTAAAGAACACTTTGTGGTTATCTTTGGAGTTCTTGGCAATTTTTCTTTTGAAGTTAGCCTTGGATGACTTTATGAGGGATCGTAGTTTCTTGCTGATACTGATCAGGGATGTCTTTCCTTCTTGGGATTTTACTCTTTTCTGCACTAGTTTCCTCCTTCTATTGTATAGCTTGTTTATGGCAGGAGTCCACCAGACTGGTTTCCTTTTCTTGGAACAGTGAGTCTTGGTTTTGCTTGGGATAGCACGATCCATGCATTCTTGCAGGTGCTCATAGAGTGCCTTTGTAAGGGATTCAACAGCTTGGACAGCATTGTCCTTTAGCATGAGGGCTGTGAACCTTTCCACCTTGGTCTTAAGTAACATGAAGTTTGTTTTTGAAAAGTTTTTCATGGTGATTTCCTTTATTGGGGGTGGGGGTGGAATGTGGATATCCAGAGTGATTAGTCTATGGTCTGATCTAACCAGCGAGGGTTTGACCTCCGATGTAGAACACCAGTCACCCATGTTGGTGATGATCAGGTCCAATATGTTGTCACCTCTGGTGGGGGTGTTGACCAGTTGATCCAGGGCGTTCCAGTTTATAAATTCTAGGAAGCGTTGGGCAAGGGAGTTAGTACTTGAGTAGTTCTCCCAGTTAATGTTTGGGTAATTGAAATCACCCAATATTAGGGAGTTTGGTAGGACCTTCATATTTTTCAGTGTCTTCAGAAACATGGAATGGGGGTCCTGGGTCATGGTGGGTGATCTGTAGCAAGCTACAATTTGAATTGCAGTTTTGCCAGTTGTTAGTTGCACATGGATGATCTCTGAGGCATTGTGCTGTGCCACTAACCTGGAGGTGTGGGTATCCTTGATGAATATGGAAACACCCCCACCTTTTGTGTTTCGGTTCAGGTTCTGTGGCTGAAAAGTATGGTATGAGTTATAGCTTGGTAGTGCTGGGGTGCTCTCTGGAGCCTTAAAGCAGTCTGTTACTGCACAGATATCGATGTTCTCCATACTGAGAAGTGCCTCGAGTCTATGCATTTTGAGCTTTAGACTTCTGGCATTGAGTAGCATTACTCTCAGTTTTTGGTTACTTGTGCTATTTACGGTGGTGGGTTAGTCTTTTGAGCCTTGCCTAAAAAAGGCACTATGGGGCGGCAAAAGCCTTGGCCAGTATTCGAAAGCCTAAGGGTGACAGGTGCAAACCATCTCTTGCAAAGCAACGTGGCTTATCGAGCATGTCATCCCAGGTAGACAGATACTGGATTCCCTTTGAATGACACCAGAAACTTAGCCAATTGTTGAAATTGATAATTTTTTCTTTATACTGTGGCATCATTCTTTGTGAGGGCAAGATGCTACTTGGGTCTAGTTCATGTTGTCGTAAGCCAACAATATCGAATATGATATTGTCGGCACAACAATGTCGAAAGTCCAGAACATCACGCAGGTAAATGGAAATCTCCATAAGGGGGAGATTTCCATTTACTTCAATGTAGTGCGGTCTTGGAGTTAGCATATTTAAGTAGAGGGGGTGTGGGGGGTGCAAAGGGGCTTGCCCCCTGCCTACGCTAGTTAGGTTTTTTTTTGTAGTGATTTATTTTTTTTTATGTTATTCGAAATTTTACTACATTGATCAATAAAGTTCGACCTTTATTGATTCTATGTAGTAAAATTTTGATAACGTGATATAGATGCTGCTACTCAGGGTCAGGGTCATACCGGCCTGGGCTACGTGATCAAAGAGTTCTTCCATGTCTCTTTTCATGTAGTCCAGGGAGGTACGTCTCAGGTCATTCACATCAACATGAACAATGACAGAGTCATATTTGTACTTGTTCTGGAGTGACCTGAGTGCTTGTGTTATGTGGCGGATCCTGGCGCCCGACAGGCAGCTAACTGTAACCTTCTCCTTGTCCAGCCTAGTTAGTGGGACATCAGTGTGCCTGACTATAGAGTCGCCTATCACTAGTGTGTTGGGTATGTTATTTTGCCTTAAGGGCTGTAACTGCGTGGCTCACTGATTATGTGAAGTATGTGTTTCATGGTTTGTGATGGGGTATGGAGGTTGCTTGGATGTCTGCTTTGGAGGTCTCTGTTGTTTTTTCAGATTTTTAATTAGAGCCTCTGAGTATGTTTTCATGTATTTATGTGTGTTTTTGGCCGGTGTTGGTTTAGTAGGTCTGTTTGAGACTGGTGGTGTGTTGCAAGTATTTTCCTTCTCCTCTTGACTGTCAGTTCCAATCTTGGGTTGAGAGAGCTTTGCCTCCAGTTTGGCTGTATAATTGCATCTCTCGCATATATTAGTGTTTGGTGGTAGGAGGAGAGGGTTGTCTGTGTACATGAGGCAGTTGTAACATTGCCTCAAAATGCCCAGATTCACCAGTTGGACTGGAGAGTCCACTTGAAACTGCCCTTTGGACATGCCTGAATAGGAAAAGTGAGCTGTTTTACTGATTAGCTAGAAGGGACGGATAGAGAGCCTTGTCCTTCTGGACAGTATAAGGGGTCTAGTGCTAGGGTTAATTAGTGCTTGCTATGAGTTTTGAGCAAGTGCTGGGCTGTGAAATGAATGGTTTGAGTGCTTAAGTTAAAAGTTTGTCTAGTTCCAAGTGAAAAAATGAAGGGCAGGCTTCGTGGAGCCGGGAATAGTTTAACCCTAGCTAACCGGCACTGCCCGGCGTGCAAAACCGCACAAATGTGGTCTTTATAGCAGGGAAATTAAAGAGATAGAAATTAGCCAAAAATGTCCAATAAACTACTAACTTCTGGGCTACAGCAAACAAGGCGCACAAATTTCAGAAAGAAACAGCTCAAATAAGCAGGCACAATTAGTGGCCTGGATTAATGCTCAAGTTATGCAAACAATGCTAGATTCAGCAGGCCTGAATCTAGTCTATCCTACAGCAGACAAGATGCACCAATATCAGAAAAACAGTTCAAATGAGCAGGCACAGTAAGCCTTTAACCAGAAATTCCCAGCTCAGAAGGGTAGAATCTAGCCTCTCCTCCCACAAGAGTGCAGACCACAAACCTTCTTAATGTAAAATAACTGGCCTGGAGCCCAAGTGCTTAAACCAGAACTAATGCACTTTTAGAATAACAGACACTGAGCCTTCAATCAGCAATTCCCAACTTAGAAGGATGTAAGCTACCAGTCCTGCTACAACAGTGCGGACCACAAACCTTCTTAGTGTAAAACAACTGGTCTGAAGCCCAAGTGCTTTAACCAAAAGACTTAGAATAACAGTTACAATTTAATCAGACTACTACCAAGCAGTAATAAATGCAGCAGAATAAACACAATTGAGTATTTTTAAGAAGAGACAAAAGCAAAATAAGGTAATAAAGTAGGAAGAAACACAAATACACTAAAAGCAGATAATGTGCAAATTTTTTTTATTTGATATATATATATATATATATATATATATATAAAACAATAGAAAACAAGCAAACTGATTTGAACAAATTACCCAATTAACCGGTAAAAAACCTCCAAACTGAGCCCTGTTCCAGCAGTCTTCAATCAGACAAGTTTAGGGCCTAAGTGGGTATGCCTACTCAAATGTTCTCTCTGTATTGGGCAGGATGAGCTAGTGAGACTAGACTAGGATAGATCTGGGATAGGGCTGAACAGATGGGAATGGTAGGAGTGTCTGAAATCAAAATATGATCTCACTGTACTCAGTTGAGTGAGTAAATGAGATGGGCCCAGGAGGAGTGTTCAAACACAGATTTACAGGAGGGGCGGTCAATTCCAAAGCCACCAAGATTAATACCACAACAAGAACAGGAAGGGTGGATGGGGAAAACTAACTGCAGACAGGGAGAGAACAGAGCGAGAGAGCTCCCAATTTTCAGTAAACAAATAAATAAGCAGATAAAAGCAGTACTACTTTTAACACAATATTCAATGAAACAATAAACAGAAAAAATTAAATTTAGTACTATCTTATAACACTGCAAGTTTGTACTTATCTCAGCTTGTATAAAGTTGATGTAGGGTATGCAAAAGCTAACCAAACAGCTCCAGTATGCAACTATTCAGCAGAAATAATTTCAGCGACATAAAGGAAACCATCAAAAGTTCTTAATCTCACTACATCAACTGCTAAACATTATACTGGGTATGTGAACTAACTGAGCTTTCTCAGATGTTTCCCAGTCACAGCCTGCTCCACAATGGCAATGGATCAATGTAAAATATATGAATAGCTTATAGTAGCCAGTCAGCCAACAGATTTTGAGGAGAGAAACAAATGCAGCAATGGAGAGATCATGCAGACTATGCTTAGACAGGTATGGCTCCGTGAAATGCAGCACAGCAAAACAAAATACCTTAATAGCATTACTGTGAAAAAGTACTGTCCATATGTGCAAACATCTAACAAATACCAACACTACTTACTGATATCATTTCTATTTTCCAGGAGATTAGCCCCATAGACCACCACCAGTTATATACACTGCATCTGAGGCCTCTGTATCTTGGAGGAACAGTAAAATGATGGTTTACTTTATGACTGCGTATGAAGATTCATATTTCTGCTCCACTATTTTTCCAGTAAGCATTATGTTTGTTTGTATGTAACCTTTACAATGTTAAGACTATTAGCTTTTGTATGTATTTTTCTGCTTTCTTTCAACTTTTATACTTTGTGCAAGGGTCATTTTTAAAAAAGGTCTTGGTTTATTCCTTTCAGGGAAATACGTTTTGATAGGTTTTCCCTCTCTCGCCTCTGGTCTCCATTGTCAATAAATTGCATATTTTAAGCCACTTATTTATTTGTTGCACTGTCTTTGAATAATTCTTCTCACTTTTTTCTGCACCTTTTTTTCTGTGATAATACTTGAGTGAGGATTCCAAAACCATTGGAAAGGTTTATTTATGTATGTGCGTATGGATGGGTGGGTTTAGTATGCAAGAGTAAGTGGGACATTTTCAGGAAATCAGGAATAACTCTTTTTTGTGCCATCTCTGCACCTTCTCATATACTGTTAACATCCAGCTGGAGGTATTTCTGTGGCAGGGCTAGCCAGCAGGTGTTGCAAACCTTGGCTCAAAATGATTGTCACTGCTGAAGTGACACTCCGACCCCATGTGCAAAATGGGAAAAGGGGTTGAGTATGGATGGATAGATTCTCCTGTAGGTATTTATTTATTTGACATTTGTTTACCAGGAAAGTCCAGCTGGGATAATATTACATTTTCAGTGGAGACCCAGGGAAAAAAGCTCCACATTGACATAATATAGTTACAATTAAATAAACTTATTACAAAGCCTAATATAGAAAAATGACATATTAACTTAAGTACAAATTCAGCTTCAACTCATACAGTGTAACCTGTACATACATACTGCAAATATATGGACAGCTATAACAAGTTGAAAAAAAGATTGTTGATAGATAAGAGTATTTACAAGTTGCAGTTCGTAGAGATGAGATTAACCCTACTGAGTACACTCTTTGGAACAGCGATGACTAGATAATATAGCTTAGGGAAAAATATATTTGATCTTTGTATAAGAAACAAATTTTACCAGTTCCTTCTCTCTGAACATTGTCAAAGTATGCTGTGGGTAAAAAGAGGAAGGGACTAGTGCAGTAATCCTAAAAGCAGTAAAGTGGAGGGGTGTCTGTTTTTTTCTTCAAATTTTGTGAATTGATTTAACCTGCTCATCATCCTCTTTAGTATATAGTGCATTTTTTTTATTTATTGTCCAAGCATATCATTTTGCCTACTTAGCAGTGAATTATAATCATGTTCTTTAAAAAGGCATGTATTGTTTGTTATGGTTTGTGCTTCAATATTTCTAGTCTTTCTACATTTTTCAAAACTTGTTTTGTTTATTTATTTATTTATTTTAAATGCCGGTTGAGACACAGAAGAAGCTTTCCCTCCAAAAACAAGGTGTGATGATGCAGATGTAAACTTCTTTAACATAATAAGGAACATCACTCAATCTAGTAGCAGTAGTACACACTGCTGATGTGGGCTTAGATATGTATATATTTCCATTATGTACTGGACTAAAAGTAGAAATTGTATCTTGCATGTTTTATATGAATAATTCTTTGGTGTGGTTGTATTTAGTCCTGCTAGCAAATGTAATAGACACAAATGGGAAAACTAACAAAATACTTTGACTTTGCATTTTCACACATCATGCATGCTTTATTTGTGGATGCCATTAAATTTCACTTTATTATATTAGAAATGAAGCAAAGAGCAAACTTGGTGTCTCTGATTCATTAAATGTAATACAGCTGTTTAAAAAAAATCCATAAACTACCTAGAATGTATGTACGATAAGTTGTTTAAAAAAAATCTATAAACTGCCTAGAATTTTTGTGTGATAATGTGTCATTTGTAAAAATCAGTTCTTTTTATTTACTACTCTACTCCTACTCCCCCACCAAAAAAAATCTGTTTCTAAAGAGCATTCAGGTGGATTTTAATGAATTGAGATCAGATCTGTTTAACAGGCAGGGATGCTGGCCATCAGATGAGTTTATTATCTGGCAGAGGTGTGGCTTCCTCTTTTTCCTTATTTAGTAATCATACCTGCAACGTTTTCTTCTTCTGAGATATGAACTTCAAAAAAAATAAAAGTAAGTTTTAAGTTTCAGTTAGTTTTAGGATATGGTAGCAATCTTGTTTCTTAAGATTTGCATCATTATCCTAGGTTAATTATAATATATGAGCAAGAGATGTTGCTAGTATCTGTAATCTGAGGCCCTTTGTCTGAAATTACTAGTAATATAGAAGAATGCAAAAGCTTTTGCCAATTAAATGTTTTTTTTTTTAAATTGCAGCAGTAGCCACACCCCAGTGTTGTCCCCTCAGATTTACTGTATGCATATGTCTGCTGAACATGTTGACATAGCAGTTACCAACCGACATCCCACACATCAGTACCACAGGAATTTACCAGAACTGTGAATGGGCCTGGGAATACTACAGATTGTATTTTTGTGATTTTTCTCATCCTTATGTTGTGGAAAACTAGACAGATACTCTTGGGTAAGGTGCAATGCAAAAATGAAAACCTTTTGTCTGGATATTCTGTACATGGACCAGAAAGAAAATGCACTGAGCTTCGTACTAGAATTAGGGTGATGTTGTGGAAGTCTTGTAGTACACCTCTGTGTTAGCTGAGAAAGCTGTTTAACAATTATTGTTTGTCCAGTAATTCTTGGCAAGTTATTTAAAGTCCACAGTTTTGGCAGTGACTCTGAGCAAGTCATTTAATCCCTACAAGCTGGGCAATGATTATTTAACCCCTGCAGCCTACGCTGTGCCTTTCAAATCATTTAACCCACCACAGTCTGGGCAGTGACCTTTAACAAGGCATTTAAGCTGTGAAGTCTGGGTTGTGACTCTGCAAATCATTTACCCCTCACAGTTTGGGCAGTGATTCTGAGCAAGTCTTTTCACTCCCTCAAACTGGGCACTGACTTGAAAAGTCATTAGTTTCCATAGTCTGACGCAAGTTCCACACTTGGGTACTATGTTAAGCTTCAGCTTAAATATGTAGGCCTTTATTTGGATTTAAATACTTCCACTTAAATAGCTGTAACTTGCCTTTTGTGTTGATACTAGACAGCCATATGCAGCACCTTCTGATGCGTCAGCATCTGTGTTTCATTTCACTATGCACTTCCACTTTCATGGGTCACTCTTAGAAAGGCACACAATAGTGAAAAGGCATACCTGTTAACTCAAAGCCTAAAACAGAAGTACAAAGTAAATGTTAAGTATCCAAGTCTGCTTGGGGGAGGTGTTGCTAGTAAACACACAAAAAGGATCTGAATGGCATTGGAATTTTGGAAGCTTACTTGCAGATGGAAATGGGACTACTGCAGGATATTGGTAATACAGAATAAAATTAAATAATAATAATATGAAAGTTTCAGTTTTGCAAGTAATGGAGTGGAAGGACCAAACATGCAGAGAGTTACCTTTGCACAGAGTCACTGTACCCCACATTGTGCAGAACAACTTTTACCGGTTCCTTCTCTCTGAACAATGTTCACCAAACTGGACCACATATACGTCTGGGTTCTACAAAACACTGATGCTGGCCTTCCAAAGTTTCACCCCATATAAACACCTCCACCCCCAATGTTTTTTCCCTTGGTTAAATTATGACATATCTCCAATGGACATTTTCAGTATCCATCCCATTAACTGTTAGGCCCTCTCTATTGCTCTTTCTTGGCTTTAAGCTCTAAACTAGCACTGTCCATCTACACTGCAGAGAATCTGTTATTTGAATGAATCTGGAACCTCTTCTTGCCCTGTAAAAGTGACCAAACATATAACTGTGTACCTCTTAACTGTAACAGCAGAGTTTGCCTAAAAACTCATGACCAGATTTTGTGGGTAAGCTTTTGTGGGGGGGCAGCACTAATTAATAAGAACTGATCTTTCACTAGTGAAAGACACATATTTTAGGTCACTAGATTTTAAAATGACTAGTTTACAGATAAATGAGAGAGAGAGACAAGAAAGTGTGTGTGTGTGTGTGTGTGTGTGTGTGTGTGTGTGTGTGTGTGTGTGTGTGTGTGGGGGCAGGGGACCTTGCCACACTGGTCTTAGTGGTTATGGATCTTGAGGAATTCTGCCTGCTGTCACCAAGCCACAAAGGCCAGCCTTCAAATATAGAACATAATAAATTCATGTTTTCCATCCACATTTGCTTGTCTGTCAGACTTGTTCATTAGGGCTACTGCAGAGTGACCTAAGCTAGCTCTTATTATTTACGAATGGGTGTGGTGCATTGACCAAGTACAGTGTTGTAGCTATACATGGATTTTGGCTTGAAAATAATATTTGCCACAACTAAAGCACATTTACAGAAACCTTGAATAAAACGAACTATATGAAGTGCCAGTTTAGAATTAGAAATAGAACATTCTACTGCATCTGATCTAATCTAATGACTACTGCAAACCATGGAGTAGCTGTCTTGTTGGATGGTGGCCTGCAACTCCCTGTGAAATGCCATCTATTTTGGGTATGTACATCCTTATTACTGGGGTGCATATCAGATAAGAGTATTTTTTCTTACGTGGACCTGTTGCTTCGCTAAGAGATGTCTCTGTTCAAAAGTTTGTTATTTTAAGGTCATGTATAGCAATACAAAGAGGAGAACACATGCCTGGGTGGTGAGTGGGGCTGGATTATTAGGATGAATTGGGGTTACCACATGGATCTATAAAAGTCACCAGGAAAGAAGTGAAAATAGATTAGATTGTCTTCAAAGTAGTCAAAAATATTAATGTGCGGGGGGGGGGTTACTGTCAGAAGGCAAATGCATTCAGTGTGAGAATAGGATGCTGCATACATAGTTCTGGGGTTGTCTTTTTTTATTTTTAGAAAAAAGGGACCCATACCAGTATAATCACAGTCTGGGTGATGAGTGCTTTGGGTTACTGTCAGGGTCATTCAGGTCACTATTAATATGTGTGCAAGTCCCCAGGAAAGAAGCACAGGAAAAGCAGAGGGAATAACTGATTTGAAACTGTTTCTTTCAAATGGGATTCCTCAGAAATTGCGGTCCCTTTTAGCTTAAAAATGGCAACATTTAGCAGTAGGTTTTGAATGGAGTTTTTTTTCTCCCTGTTATTTCGGTTATCTGTTTCGTGTCAGCATAAAGCACTGGAAGCTACAGTCCAACTTTTCTGGTAGCATGTTCTGTTTATACCACCTTTTTGATAAAGAAGGTTTTCTGTGCATTCATATTGAAGCTAGTGTGTTTTCTTGTATTTAGATTGAAGTTTGTAGCCTAAATCTGCTAGTTTTACCTGTTCTCCTCCCATTGTCCTCGAATCCCAACAAGCCATGTTTATTATTTTACACATAATTAAAGAACATTTTGGTTAATTAAAGAACACTACTCCATTACCATTTTAGTCATCAGTATCCTATCCTCTAGGGTTAACCCCTTCACCGTTATTGTTGCTCTTTTGCATGTTTGCCATCTCCCTTTCCCCAATAGGGCTGCAGCACTGTGTTAAGTATCCTAGGTGGCTTGCAGAATGTTAAGATTCCTAGGGCTGTAGCAGCAGAACTGTGTATCCTAGGTGACTTGCAGAATGTTAAGATTCCTAGGGCTGCAGAACTGTGTTAAGTATCCTAGGTGACTTGCAGAATGTTAAGATTCCTCTCTGGATGTATCCTGGGATCTTGTTTATTTTTATGCCGTTAAGTTTTCTTACTCTGTTCCTGTTAGGTCATTTGTGGATTGTCTGTTGCTAGTGGAACCTAGCTTGTCCCTCATTCAAGTGCTACTTAGTCATGGTTTCATACACTTTAGGTATAAGACTGTGCCCATTGACCTTAATCTGCTACTTAGCTCACAAAACTTATCCTTTAAGGGCCATCCATCCACCCACTCACAACTCCCTTTTCCCATTTTTGCACATGGTTTGGGGTGTCACTTCAGCAGTGACAATCATCTAGAGCCAAGGTTTACAAGGCTGGGTGGTTAGCTTTGGCATGGTAGTTCTTCCACACCACATACTTGCATGCACATTCACACCTATGGCTAATTTAAGAGTGTCCAACGCCTGTGCCTTAACATACCCCGTTAGGTTTAGTGTCACATTTGAATAAATTCATTATACTGTTGCAACTCCTGTTGATGCCCAAACAGGAGTGACCCTCTACATAGACAGGTGACCAGTGGAGTCCCACAGTGTCACCATTATCACAGCCTTCATCTCCTTCACATAATCAGTGTTCCAAGCCACTTCCCTGCAAGCTAGCAGCACTGCTTTACTGACTCATTGGCACTTTGGTAATGAGCTCAGCACACCACATGGTGCTTCTTTGAATGTGACTAAGTGCTATTAAATGTAATTGCACTTTCAGTAATACAATTTGACACTTCAGATGTGTTTAAATTCAGGTTAGCTGTGTGAATAAAACAGCAGAGTAGGGATTATAGCATATAGCATCATCTTTGTGCTAAATTTGTCAGCAGTAAACATTACTAAACCAGCAACCATGTCACTTCTCATTAGTTGCACTTTGATGTCTTAAATGCTGGATTGTATTAACATGCATTTTCTGAAGACTGATAGTCTCTAGTGTGGCACAGTGGGGCAGTGGTTAGCAATGCTACTTCACAGTGTTTGGTCCTCTAGTTCAGTTCTTGCTTAGGCACTTTCTATATGGAGTCTGTGTGTTCTGCATTGTACTTGTAAAGATTTAGTAAGGAATTCTTGTTTTCTCCTTCACATCAGAGATGTGCTATAGGTAAAATGGCATACCTCCAAGTTGCACATAGGTGAGAAGGCTGTGTGAGAGAGTGAGAGTGAGTTCATTTGTGTATCCTGTGGACTGGTGCCCCATTCACACTATTTGTACTTCTTGTGCTTAAATAGGTTTCATGACAGTGAAGCGGATTATGCAAATAATAGAAGATAAGTAAATGTCTCTGATAATTAATTATTAATGATGTTTAGGGATTTTAAGATAAGTAAATGTCTCTGATAATTAATTATTAATGATGTTTAGGGATTTTAAGATAAGTAATTGTCTCTGATAATTAATTATTAATGATGTTTACGGATTTTAATCTTCACATTTTATGAAGGACAGAACAATGTTTTGGACCCAGAGGTATCCCACCAATGCCACTTCTTTTCCTTCTGTTGTCCCCTCAGTGCTGCTTTACAAGACTATTTTCTTATAAATAGATTTTCTGTCCCTGCTTTCTTATATTTTCATTAAGATTTTATATTTGTGCCTTGCAGTGTTTATCACTGTACTGTTTTTGTTGAATTTCTATTGATAGTTTTATACACCTCCCCCCAAGTAGCAGCGGGTCTATGTTATATAATTGAAAAGTCAGTTCAGTGAACGGCACTTAGATGGAAAATGCCATTCAGTGAATTAGCTCTTGTGGGGGGCTGCACCCCCCCACACCCCCACTAATTATATATACAACTCCAAGATCACACTACAGCGAGGAAAGGGCAAATTTTCCAATCTTCACTGTACCGAGATCTCACTATGTACAGTTTGCTGAATGTCATTTTCAATGTACGTGCCGTTCGCTGAACTGTCTTTTTGATTATATAATATAGACTCAGTAGCAGCAGCAAAACAACTGAAAAAGTAAAAACTTGGCTCATCTACATAAAAACATAAAAGCTTTGCAGCTGAATTACTGTCTATCTTTTTGAAGCTGAGCATAACGTGGGTTAGCAGTGCACTTTTTCCTTGTGTACCCCTGCTTGCTTGGGGTAATTAAATTGCTACAATCCATTGGGCTTCGGTATTCTTTTTTGAGTAGTACTATCCTACCATGCAGGGATGCTGTCCTACTATGCAAGAATGCTGAAGCATGGACACTGTCCTATCACGCCTTGCACCTTGGCTGTCTCCTATTACTGATTTTGCAGAATTCAGAGTAGCCTACCGTATGTGATATGGATCAAGGAAGGTTGTTACAATAACGCTGACAGGAAGTTTGTTGGCAAAACAACAGGTAAAAAAGGTAAATAAAGTGCATGCAGAAGAAGAAGAGATGGAAAGGGATTGTTGATATTTCCTGTTGCTCAGGGGCAGATCCATATGTGATCTCTGACAGCACATGCTAGCAATCAAATTGCAGCCAGTCACCATTTGTTCTCAGCACAACAGCTCAGATGGGGGTTACCAAGGATGAGAGAGGAAGACGTAAAGGGACAGGCCTAGGGACAGGATATGTGGAAGAGTTCATGGTGGATGATTGGTCCTGTAAGGTATGGTGTGAAAAACAGCCCCTGAGGGTCCAACCTTCTTTTGTCACAGTAATGAAAGACAGCTTTTCTCGGTCAACCAAGACTGTCTTAAAATCAAAGGGTATAAGGACAAAGGGCAACTCAGTAGTTAGAGGGAGTATCATTCTGCCCAAATGAGTGATTTTACTTGTCTATGAGGAATTTCCTGGGGACTTACCAGCTTGGCACTTCATTTGGCAGCTTGTAAAGTGACACAAGGCTAACTGATTGTACTTTAAATTGTATGGGGTGTTAAGTAATTTGGGGGCAAACCTCAACAGTGCCACTAGAATTGCAGAAATCAGGCTGAATAATAATTTGAACATAGTATATTGAAAATTCTGGCTTGTGCACATCCTGTGGAGTAATTGGCTTTAAATTACAAGATTGGTTAAATCTGGCAATAAATGCGGCTGGAGCCATTTAATCCATTGTTTATGTCTGTGATTTATCTTTCTCAACTGGGTAATATTAGATGAAAATATAAATGCATGAAAATATTAATTCATTATTTAGTGGCTACAACTAGTAGCTTTAATAGTTTTAGTTCCCCCCCCTCCTATTGTTGTGGTGTTATTCTACTTGGTGGCTTTGGAGTTGCCCACCCATACTGTATATTTGATCTGGGACACTCCTCCCAGTCTAGCGTTGTTAGTTCATTCAATCTACTAGAGAGAG
Source organism: Protopterus annectens (assembly GCF_019279795.1). Lineage (NCBI taxonomy): Eukaryota > Metazoa > Chordata > Ceratodontiformes > Protopteridae > Protopterus > Protopterus annectens. Next base: position 395,669,364 of record NC_056739.1, on the reverse strand, counting down.
AACATTTGTGAAGACCAACCCACTCAGATTCTTAACCTTGAATTAACTTCTGCTCCAGCTTTCTCCATTTCCACTTTACTGAAAAAAAAAATTCTAAGTTTGTTTCCCCCCTTTCCTGTAACAAGTCTAGTCCAGATACAGATTTGCTGTATCCAGGACTGTTTGTAAGCTCCTGAGTCGACCCCCCCCCCCCACTTAACTAGGGTTAAACTATTCCCGGCATCATAAAGTCTGCTCTTTAAATTTTCCCTTACAACTAGCCAGCTTTTTAGTTTCAGCACTCATCTGTTTCTTTGAGCTCAGCACTTGTTCAGAACTCATTATAAGCACTAAATAAGATATAAATGACTACAGCACTCAACTTTCCTCACTTGTCCAGAGGAAAACAGTTTTTAGTACTTAATAAATAAGCACCTATCCAGGCATGTCTAAAGGTCAGCTCCCAGTGTTTTCTCCTGAATACCTGATGAATCTGGACATCTTGGGGCAATGCAGCAGTTGCCTCATGTATGCAGACAACCCTCTCCTCTTACCACCCAACACTGCAGCCTGTAAAAGATGCCCTTATATAGCCAAATAGGAAGCAAAGCTCACTTCACTGAAGACTGGACTAGAAAGTCAAGAGGAGACGGTAACATTTGCACCTCACCACACTCATCACATAGTCCCTCAAAACCTACATCACCAAAATACATTCATAGAAGCACAAAACACATGCCTATATTCGCAGAGGCTCTCAATAAAAATCTGCCCAAACAACTGAGACCTCCAAAGCAGAAATGCAAGCAACCTCCACCCCCCAACAGAACCCAAATGACACATAGCCCACAAACTCAGTGTGCCACTCAACTACAGCCCATAAGGCATAACGTACCCAACACTCTAGTCATAGGTGACTCTATAGTCAGGCACACTGATGTTCCACTCACCAGGCTAAACAAGGAGAAAGTTACTGTCAGCTGCCTGTCGGGTGCCAGGATCTGCCACATAATGCACGCACTCAGGTCACTCCACAACAAGTAAAAATATGACTCTGTTATTGTCCATGTTGGTGTGAATGACCTGAGACGTGCCTCCCTGGATTACATAAAAAGAGACATGGAGGAGCTCTCCAATCTTGTAGCCCTGGCAGGTAGGACCCTAGCCCTGAGTAGCATCCTGCCATCACCCAGAATGATGCCGCAGTACAAGGGCAAAATGATTGACTTCAACAATTGGCTAAGCTTCTGGTGTCATTTTTAGGGAATCCAGTATCTGTCTGCCTGGGATGACATGATTGACGGACCACGATGCTTTGCCAGAGATGGCCTGCACCTGTCGGCCTTGGAATTCTGGATACTGGCAAAGGCTCCTGCCACCCCTATAGTGCCTTTTTTAGGCAAGGTTCAAATGACAAATTCACCACCGTAACAGGTACAAGCAAGCAAAATCTGAAGGTAATGCTACTCAGTGCTAGAAGTCTAAACCTCAAAATGCACTCACTCGAGGCACTCCTTAAAATGGAGAACATCGACATCTGTGCAGTGACAGAGACCTGGTTCAAAGCTCCAGAGAGCACCCCTGCATTACCAGGCTATAATTCATACCACACCTTTCAGCCACCTAACCCAGACTGAAACACTAAAGGCGGAGGCATGTCCATATTCATTAAGGATGTCCACACCTCCAAGCTAGTTGCTCAGCATAATACATCTGAGATTATGGTAGTAGATGTTATTGTATATATAAAAGTGTATGTTGATTTTATTTGATGACTCTGATGAAGCCGAATCGTTTGGCCAAAGCGTTTATGTGCTTAGTCTGTACCTGTCAGCATGTTCAATAAAATTTTCCTTGGTGATTTTGCCTTTCCTTGAGACAACTATTGGACTTTGTGGTGCTTTCAACGTTTTTTTATTATTGGAATCTGCCCTGGTGGGTGTGTTTCTTTTTGTTATTCTTGTGACACCACTGGGACAGTTTTTGTTTCGGAGGGCTGAGCGAATACACCATGCAGTCGATTTTGAAGGAACTAGCTGCTGTCGTAGATAAGCTGATTAAAGCTTATGAACTTAATGCGGGTAATGCAGAGAATTCTGATAACGGACTGGTGAGCCTGACTGAATCACAGGTCCGTTTATACACCTTACACTCTCCGGTGGATTCTATTCCGTGTGGGCAGCGTTCTAGGGCAACAACATATGCAAACGCTGCTGGTTCCCAGCAGCGGAACAGCCTTGGTGAAGGAGCGAATGTGGTCCCGAATGGGAGAGAGCAAGATAGAGGTTTTGACCTCACTTCCTGGTTCGACGCGCCTTTGCAACGGGAAATGAATGGTAACAACAGGAGACCGATGGTGAAGCCGTGTGTAAGGGAACAGATTGCTTTATACGAAAAACTATGTACAAAATATCGCGCGATACAGTTGGACATGAAGTTTTTGGCCAAATCTAAGGAACTTAACCAGGTTCCCAAGGGTCTTCGTTTATGGAAAAGACCCATGGGAATTGATGAAGGTTCGACAGCGTTTTTGGAACTGGTAGATTTGTTTAACAGAATAGGAACGGACATGCTGGATATTATTATTCGAAATAATGACAACAAATTGAGCGAGATGAAGGAAGAAATTAGACAGTTATATGTGAGTATTACAACAGATTTGTTGTTTGAACAGTATAAAAATAACTTTGACAGGGCCATAAAGAATATTGAAGCTTTTGTTCTGAAGAATTCAGAAACAAAAGAGAAAAAGCTTGAAAGAGACATTGTGGATTCTAAAAATAAATGTGCATATCCTCCTGGATCTAAACAACGGGTATATGGGGGTGAGAATGTAATTTTGAGCAATGAGGTTAATGTGAATGATGAAAATTATGTTAATGAACATGTTCACAGTCCAAATGTTTTTTTAGATATGGAGAATTTGCCTCGACGATCGGAGAGGCTTCGCAACAGGGAAATGAGTGTGGGGGAGGCACAGGAGAATTACAAACGGAGTGGAAGAGTCAACAGGAGGGGGAGATATTGATGTGTGGGGAAAGTTTTGTGGATGAAACAATGAATTGTAATGAAATTGTATGTAGTAAAATTGTTTGTGATTTGAGTAACAATGATGGGTTTAATTTTGATGGAAGTTTTGAAAATAGTGGTGATGGAAGTTTCACACACTTGACATTAATGTGTTTTCTTTTCACTGTGGTCAGATGGGAAAGAATATGTATGAAAAAGTTGTAGATGAAGGTTGCAATGTGCAGATGAATTATGAGAATTGTGGTATAATTATTACTGAAGGCATTAATTTTAAAGTGTATAGGAAAAAAGGTTATTGTATTTACAACTACACGGATTTAACTATTAGCGATGAGCATTTTGAAATATTTGCAAAAGGGGTTAAATTTGTCCCTATGTTTAAACTAGATATAGCTAAAACTTTGTTGGAGTTAAAAATGTTCACCAGACAAATGCATTTAAAAATGTTTTTTTCTGTGGGGGGAAGGGATGTTGAACAAAGAAATGTGAACACTTCTACATCTGTCAACACCTTTAAGAGGAAAAGTGCATTTATGCCCCCGCTTCATCCGGAAATTATAGGATTTGAAAGATTAGTAGAAACCCAGATAAGGGAGAGGCTGAATAAGTTTCAAGTTTTTGAAGATAATTTATCAGTACAGGAAAGAGAGCTATTAGACTCCCTTAAAAAATCGGGTAATTATAGGTACATGAAGCCGGATAAGGGAGGAGGGACAGTGATTATGACAAAAATTGATTACATTTCTGAGATATCTGCACTATTAAATAGAGATGATACATATGTGGCTGTGTCAAGAAGTGAAATAAATAGGGCATATTCGAAAATTGATGTTTTTCTCTATGATGCTCTTTTTCAAGGTACCATAAATGAAATTGAGTATGATTATCTAACAGTTAAATTTCCAAAAATTCCGACGCTGTTTGGTATTCCAAAGGTACATAAAGGGGCTGATAGATTGGAATTTAGGCCCATTGTGTCCGCGAGAGGATCTAAAACGGAAACCCTAGCAGCGTATATTGATATTTCACTTAAACCAATGATTAATGCTGTTGAACATGTGATTAAGGATTCGTGGCACTGTTTAAGAAGGTTCAAGGATGTAAGGGAAGTTGATTGTGAATTTGGGTTTCTCACAATTGATGTTGTGAACCTTTTTTCAGTTATCCCACAACAGGAAGGATTAGAAATGTTTTACGAAGCAATGGTTAAAAGTGGGTTATTCAATGGACAAAAAGCCAATTTCTTGTTGGATCTAATGGAAGTGGTACTGAAAAATAATTTTATAACATTTGAAGGTGACCTTTTCCAACAGGTATTAGGAGTTGCTATGGGGGCAAAATGTGCCCCCGTGTTTATGAATGCTGTGCTATTGACCTGGGAGAGAGAGCATATTTTTGCCTCTAGCAAATATTTGGAGAACATACTCATGTACAACAGATTTTTAGACGATATACTGATTCTATGGAAAGGAGACCAAGAATCAGTAAGTGAATTTATTGACTATTTGGGGAAAACAACAAACTTCTTGAAATTTACATTTAATTGGCACAAGGAATTTATTAATTATTTGGATGTATTGATCTGTAAAAGTGAAGGGGGTTTTACAAGTAATATTTACAGGAAGGAGAATTATTCCAATTCTCTTCTGCATTTTAACAGTTGTCACCCTTTTCATCAGCGGAAGGGTTTGATTAAGGCTCAAATGGTTAGAACCTCTAGATTGGTCAGTCAGGAGGTGGTTTTTAAGGAGGAATTGTTCAAACTTGTGGGTATGTTTCTTGACCGTGGTTATCCTTTGAAGCTTCTACTTAGTGTGAAAAGAGATGTACTTAGAGAAAGAGGTGGTAAATATGCTCCGATATTACTGGGAGGGGTGACTTTAAGTGATGAGCAGGAAGTTGTAAAGACAGATTTAGCAGGGGGTGTATGTTTAGTGGTGAAATATAACTACATGACACCCGAAATTATTGAAACAGTGAAGGGAGCATGGAATCTCTCCCTCAGTGATGAGGTTAAAAAGATTTTGGGTACAGGACCCAATGTTGTATACAGTAGAGGAGAGAATTTGAAAGGAATCTTGGAAAAGAAAACCACAAGAAATTACAGGTCTAGTATGAAGAAGTGTGGTTTTTGCAGGTGGTGTAGATATGTGAACGAAGGTTCATATGTATGTGTTGGAGGGTACAAATACACCATACCATGCCCTGGACAATGTAATTGTTGCTCTAAAAATCTTGTGTATTTAGCTTCCTGTTCTTCCTGTGATGCCTACTATGTAGGCAAAACTATTAGGAGGTTTCGGGATAGGATTGCTGAACATCTGAGGTCAATCAGAAAGAAAGATTTGCACAATGCACTTTATCTGCACAGTACAAGATGTACAGATTTTAAATTTTTTTTATTTTTTGTCATTGGTCGTGTGATGGATTTTGGGGAAGGTGGAGATGTGGTCAATAAGGTGGGGGCTTTAGAGACAGAATGGCAAATTAGATTAGACGCCTGTAGGCCCCCAGGTTTAAATGACCACATCTCTTTAAAACCAATGTTAAAACTCAGATCTCAACAGATTTAATGTGTACACACGATTAAATATAGGTATATATGGGTGTACATGTGGATTCTTATTTCTTATTTATTATTTAATTTTTATATATACCTATTTGTATGTTATATTTATAACATATTTAATATTTAATATTTAACAAATATATCAAGTTTGAATAATACTGTAGATAGTGTTTTATGACATGTTATTTAGAAAGATAGTTTTTTATGATTAATTGTATTGTAAATATAAGTTAGTATTGACTAGGCTGGTTTTTAAACAGTATTAAATGGGACAATTAATTTAAATAATTGTATGTAGGTGGGTGGTAGTTGTTTCATCCAATGGTAGTAGATGTTATTGTATATATAAAAGTGTATGTTGATTTTATTTGATGACTCTGATGAAGCCGAATTGTTTGGCGAAAGCGTTTATGTGCTTAGTCTGTACCTGTCAGCGTGTTCAATAAAATTTTCCTTGGTGATTTTGCCTTTCCTTGAGACAACTATTGGACTTTGTGGTGCTTTCAACGTTTTTTTATTATTGGAATCTGCCCTGGTGGGTGTGTTTTTTTTTGTTATTCTTGTGACACCACTGGGACAGTTTTTGTTTCGGAGGGATGAGCGAATACACCATGCAGTCGATTTTGAAGGAACTAGCTGCTGTCGTAGATAAGCTGATTAAAGCTTATGAACTTAATGCGGGTAATGCAGAGAATTCTGATAACCAGTGGCGGCTGGTGACTTCAAATCACAGGGGGGCTGCAGGAGACGCTGAATGGGTGGGGTCAAAGGGAAGGGGTGTGGTCAACCATAAAGGGGAGGAGCTATGCACAAAACCACAAAAAACTAACTTTAATTAAATACGCTGCCCTGGGTGGCAAACCATCATTATGAAAGTCCAATCAAGACAAAAATAAGTGTAGAAGAATAAAAATATTTCAATGCATTGGCTGCATGACAGCTTACTTAATATCTAGATGGAAACAAAAGGTTGTGAGGCATGAAAAATAAATTACTTTTTAAATACATTACTGGAATGCCAGTCAAAATCAAGTATAAGAAAAACCAGAAGCACTCAACTCAAACCACTTCTCCTTGCACTGCAGTTCTAATTATAATATATTCAGCTTTATTAAAGTACCAAGCAACATGCTGAAAGTAGAAATCTATGTGATGCCCCACTTGTAAAAATGTTTCTTATCCAAAAAGACCTGCTGCCTGACAACTTGTTTCATGGGGAAAACATGATAAAAGTAAAAAATGAAAAGCAAACAAGAAACAAGCTCAAGATACATTGCTTAAAGGATTACTGTACAGGTTATGGACCACACATGATTGGCATTCTGTTTAGTTTACGGGTAAAGTCTGTAGAGATGACTGGAAGTCTCCAACAAGTGTAATGAGCTTTTTAAAATAATGGAAACCTGTCCTTTAATACCCAAGGCTTATACATTATCTAGTCAAGTATTCTCTGCATGGCAACAACAGAAAGACTTTCAATGTTGGCAATTCTTTAACAGTATGCTTATTAAAGCTTACTTGCATCTTACGATGTCAGACAAGCTTACCTTATGGTCATTAAAGCATTGCTACTTAAACACAGAGCAACAGGCACTTTGAGTAATAAGCATAAATCTGAGTAATAAGCATAAATCAACAGTACAAAAATATGACAGAAACCAGACCATTCTGCAAAATCAAGGACAGATGAAAAGCCACTGTAGTACTTATGCAGTGTGTCCTCCCCATCCAAGGTAGATACAACTACTCCTTGCCTTGTTTGGACACATCCAGAGTCACTACATGGGGGAGTGGGGTGCAACAAGCATGTCACAATTTGAAATCTCTCTGGCTGACTGTGATGGCCCTGACACATTTGTCATACCTCTCAACCTCAAGAGCAAGAAATCTGGACAAAGCCATACACAGAAGTGGGATAAAGGCACAACAATAAGGACAATTTTTAAATATTGCTCTAATAAACTTAGAAAGATAATGAATTTTCTGAAGGGTATAAAATCTGAAACTCAAATGTCTGTCATTTTCTAACTTCAGTCTTTAGTGATTTGTCACTAATTTGCCAAAAACACAATTTTATGAAAAATGGACCAAAAATGTGATGCAAAAATATAAAATAGACACACAATACAGCTTCTACCTGTCAAAGAAGGGACACTTTAATATTAGTACTGCTACCTTGAGCAGCTGACAAAATAAAAGAATCTACATGCATTTCAAGTAATCTATAACTTTGATTATTACAGTTATTTCTTAATTGTAAACCCTCCATGTTTTCTTCCAAAATTGCTATTTTCTTGGAGGGATTATTAGGGGGAAGAGCAACATTTTGAGCCAAAAATTGGGGACAGTTGAGAGGTTGGCTATGCCTAATTCTATAAAGCAATTTATTTGCATGTACCTCTCAACCTGTTAATGCAGTAAATCTGAACAAGGCCAAATATATTGGGGGCACATATAAACAGTACTAAAAATTGCTCCTGTATAAATTGAGACAGTTGATAGAACGGCTCTTACTTTAACATGCATTTTTATGAAGGTTATGAAGTCTGAAACTTATTATTTAGTGACTTCTGGCAAATCATTTAGGAATTAAAACTACAAATTTTATGAACAACAAACCAAAAATAAGAAGCAAAAATCTATTCATTCTTTGAAAATCTGGACAGTTGGGAGGTATAGTTCAGCTGGGCCTGTCTGAGTCTGCTGCCCTTCCCCCCCCCTGACAAAATAATGGTTGAACTGGAGCCTCTGCAGCCATTCCAATTAACCATTACTTGGCTATTTCACTCCATTTACCATAAACACTAATGTGCATACTGCTTTACTTCAATGATTGGACTTCATTTGAAAGTTTTATTTTGTATTTTACAGCACAAACATTAAGTCATCTGTTAAACAAAGCAATGCAGTCTCACAATGAAAACTTAGCATTAAAACTTCTCTGCCCTTGAAACTCACATTCATTGAAACAGCATTGAAACCCACATTCAAAGAAAATACATTTTGCCAGTGGCAGATAAAGATTAATTTTGGGCTGTTTTCGAATCATAGGCCCCTTGCATATGAAACATACATGTGCTCTTTGATACACCTTCCTCATTGTACTAAAATTATATTCCTTGTACAATACAGTACACTTGTTAGAGGGTGTTTTAAATTTGTTTTGAACATTTTTCAGTAAGCAATGAAACAAAACATATGCACCCATAATGGCAAAACTGCCCAGTTGAGAACATTTATCATAAAAAGTCTACTCAGACTTCCACAGTCCACCATTATTAGTAAATATACACAATTCTACAGTCCACCATTATTAGTAAATATGCACAATTCCACAGTCCACCATTATTAGTAAATATGCACAATTCTACAGTCCACCATTATCAGTAAATATGCACAATTCTACAGTGCACCTTTATCAGTAAATATGCACAATTCTACAGTCCATATTCAGTGAATTCAGTTCTTGCCATAGCTGTCAACCTTAGCACAAAAACCTGGACGAAGCCAATAATGGGGGAATACAGTCCCAAAAATAGGGACAAATTTAAAATATTCATCTTATAAACTTAGAAAATTGCTAGAAAAAAAGGTTGTGCTACTATGTATTCTGAAGAACATGAAGTTTGAAATTCAAATGCCGGTCAATTTTACTGCGGACAGAACAAAAACAATTTTCAGCAGAGACGCAGGGATTAATACTGCAGACACGTCTTTGTAAAATGGCAGGGCACCAGAGCAAATCCACACAAACACAGGGAGGAGATGCAGACTCCACACAGAAGCCACCCCAACCAAGAATCAAACCAGAAAACCTATAGCTGTGAGGCAACAATACTACCACTGCACCATCAAATCTGCAAGGAATTAAACATTCAGAAACCTGAAGTCTGAAATTCAAATGCTGGTCAATTTTACTGTGGACAGAACAAAAACAATTTTCAGCAGAGGCGCAGGGATTAATACTGCAGACACATCTTTGTAAAATGGCAGGGCACCAGAGCAAATCCACACAAACACAGGGAGGAGATGCAGACTCCACACAGAAGCCACCCCAACCAAGAATCAAACCAGAAAACCTATAGCTGTGAGGCAACAATACTACCACTGCACCATCAAATCTGCAAGGAATTAAACATTCAGAAACCTGAAGTCTGAAATTCAAATGCCGGTCAATTTTACTGCGGACAGAACAAAACAATTTTCAGCAGAGACGCAGGAATTAATACTGCAGACACGTCTTTGTAAAATGGCAGGGCACCAGAGTAAATCCACACAAACACAGGGAGGAGATGCAGACTCCACACAGAAGCCACCCCAACCAAGAATCAAACCAGAAAACCTATAGCTGTGAGGCAACAATACTACCACTGCACCATCAAATCTGCAAGGAATTAAACATTCAGAAACCTGAAGTCTGAAATTCAAATGCTGGTCAATTTTACTGCGGACAGAACAAAAACAATTTTCAGCAGAGACGCAGGAATTAATACTGCAGAGACGTCTTTGTAAAATGGCAGGGCACCAGAGGAAATCCACACAAACACAGGGAGGAGATGCAGACTCCACACAGAAGCCACCCCAACCAAGAATCAAACCAGAAAACCTATAGCTGTGAGGCAACAATACTACCACTGCACCATCAAATCTGCAAGGAATTAAACATTCAGAAACCTGAAGTCTGAAATTCAAATGCTGGTCAATTTTACTGCGGACAGAACAAAAACAATTTTCAGCAGAGACGCAGGAATTAATACTGCAGAGACATCTTTGTAAAATGGCAGGGCACCAGAGGAAATCCACACAAACACAGGGAGGAGATGCAGACTCCACACAGAAGCCACCCCAACCAAGAATCAAACCAGAAAACCTATAGCTGTGAGGCAACAATACTACCACTGCACCATCAAATCTGCAAGGAATTAAACATTCAGAAATCTGAAGTCTGAAAATCAAATGCCTGTCAATTTTATTTAACATTTGTTAATCAGGGCAGTCTGACTTGGAACAAAAAAACAATTTTCAGCAGAGGCCCAGGAAGAAATAATGCAGACATGTCTTTGTAACATGGGAGGACACAAAAGCAAACCCACACAAACACAGGGAGAAGATACGGACCCCACAAAGAAGGAACCCCAGCCAAGAATCAAACCTGAGAACCTGCAGCTGTGAGGCAACAATGCTACTACTACACCATCAAATATCAAGCATTGCAACATTTACAAACCACAGATATTATGAGGAACAGCTCAGATCAAATATGAGGCAAAAATCTGCAATTTTTTTACAAATGGTGGTGGGTAGGGAACTCAAGTCTTTAACACCTGCATACAGGGTACAGGGTTCAAGCCTGAGGTATTCCCTACCACACCACCTGGGGCATTTTCACACTCACACACACACACACACACACACACACACACACACACACACACACACACACACACCTCCAGTTACAAGCACCGGCAAACACATACACAACTCCAGTTACAAGCACCAGCAAACACATACACAACTCCAGTTACAAGCACCAACACATAAAGTAAAATGCACCATACACTTACCTGTCTGTTCTCCATACCATATCCTGTCCGCGCAATACTCACAAAGACCCGCGAGATCCCAGTAAAGCTCCTTCCCGACGACGAGATCCCAAGCTCCCTCCCGAGAGTGTTCTGGCTGTTGCTGCTGCAGTCCGGATGCGATGTATCCTCTCAGCGTGTCTGTGCACTTTAAAAGTGCACAGACGTCTCCTTGCATCCCTCTATGGTTCCTGCCGGACTGCCTTGAGCATGCGCATAGACCGACGGTAGTCGGGACTACTGCGCATGCGCGAAGTCCGCGAAAATTTAAAAAAATTATTTTTTTTTGTTTTGTTTTCTTTTTTAATTTGAGGGGGCTGCAGTCCGGCAGCCCGATGCCACGAGCCGCCCCTGCTGATAATGGACTGGTGAGCCCGACTGAATCACAGGTCCGTTTATACACCTTACACTCTCCGGTGGATTCTATTCCGTGTGGGCAGCGTTCTAAGGCAACAACATATGCAAACGCTGCTGGTTCCCAGCAGCAGAACAGCCTTGGTGAAGGAGCGAATGTGGTCCCGAATGGGAGAGAGCAAGATAGAGGTTTTGACCTCACTTCCTGGTTCGACGCGCCTTTGCAACGGGAAATGAATGGTAACAACAGGAGACCGATGGTGAAGCCGTGTGTAAGGGAACAGATTGCTTTATACGAAAAACTATGTACAAAATATCGAGCGATACAGTTGGACATGAAGTTTTTGGCCAAATCTAAGGAACTTAACCAGGTTCCCAAGGGTCTTCGTTTATGGAAAAGACCCATGGGAATTGATGAAGGTTCGACAGCGTTTTTGGAACTGGTAGATTTGTTTAACAGAACAGGAATGGACATGCTGGATATTATTATTCGAAATAATGACAACAAATTGAGCGAGATGAAGGAAGAAATTATACAGTTATATGTGAGTATTACAACAGATTTGTTGTTTGAACAGTATAAAAATAACTGTGACAGGGCCATAAAGAATATTGAAGCTTTTGTTCTGAAGAATTCAGAAACAAAAGAGAAAAAGCTTGAAAGAGACATTGTGGATTATAAAAATAAATGTGCATACCCTCCTGGATCTAAACAATGGGTATATGGGGGTGAGAATGTAATTTTGAGCAATGAGGTTAATGTGAATGATGAAAATTATGTTAATGAACATGTTCACAGTCCAAATGGTTTTTTAGATATGGAGAATTTGCCTCGACGATCGGAGAGGCTTCGCAACAGGGAAATGAGTGTGGGGGAGGCACAGGAGAATTACAAACGGAGTGGAAGAGTCAACAGGAGGGGGAGATATTGATGTATGGGGAAAGTTTTGTGGATGAAACAATGAATTGTAATGAAATTGTATGTAGTAAAATTGTTTGTGATTTGAGTAACAATGATGAGTTTAATTTTGATGGAAGTTTTGAAAATAGTGGTGATGGAAGTTTCACACACAACGACATTAATGTGTTTTCTTTTCACTGTGGTCAGATGGGAAAGAATATGTATGAAAAAGTTGTAGATGAAGGTTGCAATGTGCAGATGAATTATGAGAATTGTGGTATAATTATTACTGAAGGCATTAATTTTAAAGTGTATAGGAAAAAAGGTTATTGTATTTACAACTACACGGATTTAACTATTAGCGATGAGCATTTTGAAATATTTGCAAAAGGGGTTAAATTTGTCCCTATGTTTAAACTAGATATAGCTAAAACTTTGTTGGAGTTAAAAATGTTCACCAGACAAATGCATTTAAAAATGTTTTTTTCTGTGGGGGGAAGGGATGTTGAACAAAGAAATGTGAACACTTCTACATCTGTCAACACCTTTAAGAGGAAAAGTGCATTTATGCCCCCGCTTCATCCGGAAATTATAGGATTTGAAAGATTAGTAGAAACCCAGATAAGGGAGAGGCTGAATAAGTTTCAAGTTTTTGAAGATAATTTATCAGTACAGGAAAGAGAGCTATTAGACTCCCTTAAAAAATCGGGTAATTATAGGTACATGAAGCCGGATAAGGGAGGAGGGACAGTGATTATGACAAAAATTGATTACATTTCTGAGATATCTGCACTATTAAATAGAGATGATACATATGTGGCTGTGTCAAGAAGTGAAATAAATAGGGCATATTCGAAAATTGATGTTTTTCTCTATGATGCTCTTTTTCAAGGTACCATAAATGAAACTGAATATGATTATTTAACAGTTAAATTTCCGAAAATTCCGACGTTGTTCGGAATTCCAAAGGTACATAAAGGGGCTGATAGATTAGAATTTAGGCCCATTGTGTCCGCAAGAGGATCTAAAACGGAAACCCTAGCAGCGTATATCGATATTTCACTTAAACCAATGATTAATGCTGTTGAACATGTGATTAAGGATTCGTGGCACTGTTTAAGAAGGTTCAAGGATGTAAGGGAAGTTGATTGTGAATTTGGGTTTCTCACAATTGATGTTGTGAACCTTTTTTCAGTTATCCCACAACAGGAAGGATTAGAAATGTTTTACGAAGCAATGGTTAAAAGTGGGTTATTCAATGGACAAAAAGCCAATTTCTTGTTGGATCTAATGGAAGTGGTACTGAAAAATAATTTTATAACATTTGAAGGTGACCTTTTCCAACAGGTATTAGGAGTTGCTATGGGGGCAAAATGTGCCCCCGTGTTTGCGAATGCTGTGCTATTGACCTGGGAGAGAGAGCATATTTTTGCCTCTAGCAAATATTTGTAGAACATACTCATGTACAACAGATTTTTAGATGATATACTGATTCTATGGAAAGGAGACCAAGAATCAGTAAGTGAATTTATTGACTATTTGGGGAAAACAACAAACTTCTTGAAATTTACATTTAATTGGCACAAGGAATTTATTAATTATTTGGATGTATTGATCTGTAAAAGTGAAGGGGGTTTTACAAGTAATATTTACAGGAAGGAGAATTATTCCAATTCTCTTCTGCATTTTAACAGTTGTCACCCTTTTCATCAGCGGAAGGGTTTGATTAAGGCTCAAATGGTTAGAACCTCTAGATTGGTCAGTCAGGAGGTGGTTTTTAAGGAGGAATTGTTCAAACTTGTGGGTATGTTTCTTGACCGTGGTTATCCTTTGAAGCTTCTACTTAGTGTGAAAAGAGATGTACTTAGAGAAAGAGGTGGTAAATATGCTCCGATATTACTGGGAGGGGTGACTTTAAGTGATGAGCAGGAAGTTGTAAAGACAGATTTAGCAGGGGGTGTATGTTTAGTGGTGAAATATAACTACATGACACCCGAAATTATTGAAACAGTGAAGGGAGCATGGAATCTCTCCCTCAGTGATGAGGTTAAAAAGATTTTGGGTACAGGACCCAATGTTGTATACAGTAGAGGAGAGAATTTGAAAGGAATCTTGGAAAAGAAAACCACAAGAAATTACAGGTCTAGTATGAAGAAGTGTGGTTTTTGCAGGTGGTGTATATATGTGAACGAAGGTTCATATGTATGTGTTGGAGGGTACAAATACACCATACCATGCCCTGGACAATGTAATTGTTGCACTAAAAATCTTGTGTATTTAGCTTCCTGTTCTTCCTGTGATGCCTACTATGTAGGCAAAACTATTAGGAGGCTTCGGGATAGGATTGCTGAACATCTGAGTTCAATCAGAAAGAAAGATTTGCACAATGCACTTTATCTGCACAGTACAAGATGTACAGATTTTAAAAAAAATTTATTTTTTGTCATCGGTCGTGTGATGGATTTTGGGGAAGGTGGAGATGTGGTCAATAAGGTGGGGGCTTTAGAGACAGAATGGCAAATTAGATTAGACGCCTGTAGGCCCCCAGGTTTAAATGACCACATCTCTTTAAAACCAATGTTAAAACTCAGATCTCAACAGATTTAATGTGTACACACGATTAAATATAGGTATATATGGGTGTACATGTGGATTCTTATTTATTATTTATTATTTAATTTTTATATATACCTATTTGTATGTTATATTTATAACATATTTAATATTTAATATTTAACAAATATATCAAGTTTGAATAATACTGTAGATAGTGTTTTATGACATGTTATTTAGAAAGATAGTTTTTTATGATTAATTGTAATGTAAATATAAGTTAGTATTGACTAGGCTGGTTTTTAAACAGTATTAAATGGGACAATTAATTTAAATAATTGTATGTAGGTGGGTGGTAGTTGTTTCATCCAATGGTAGTAGATGTTATTGTATATATAAAAGTGTATGTTGATTTTATTTGATGACTCTGATGAAGCCGAATTGTTTGGCGAAAGCGTTTATGTGCTTAGTCTGTACCTGTCAGCGTGTTCAATAAAATTTTCCTTGGTGATTTTGCCTTTCCTTGAGACAACTATTGGACTTTGTGGTGCTTTCAACGTTTTTTTATTATTGGAATCTGCCCTCGTGGGTGTGTTTCTTTTTGTTATCCAAGTGCAACTAACTCTGGGCAAGACCGCAATCCAAATTGTAGCTTGCTACAGACTCCCCACCATGCCCCTTGATTCCCACTCCTGTTTTCTTGATACACTGGAAAATATTAGGGTACAACCCAACATCCTAATAATGGGTGATTTCAACTACCTCACCATTAACTGGGGAAACTACTCATGTACCAACTCTTTTGCTCAACGTTTTCTGGAATTCATAAATTCCAATGCCTTGGATCAACTTATCCACACCCCCACCTGGGGCAGCAATATCCTAGACCTGGTCATTACCAACATGGGCAACCGGTGTTCCACACCAGAGGTCAATTCCTTGTTGGTCAGATCCGACCACAAGCTAATCACCCTAGATATCCACATCCCGTCCCCACCCCCCATTAGGGAAACAGCTGTAAAAAATTTCACCAAAGCCAACTTCACGCTTCTTAAGACAGAAGTGGCAAACTTCATGACACCCATGCAGATGGACAATAGAGGTATGACTTCTGAATCCTACACAAATACACTTTATAAGCACTTACACGAGTGCATGGATCGTGCTATCCCTAACAGAACCAAGATGCTATCCTCCAAAAAAAGGAAGCCAATCTGGTGGTCTTCTGCCATAAACAAACTCTACAACAGAAGAAAGAAACTGTTGCAAAAATGAGTAAAATTCCATGATTGGAGGAACTCCCTGGTCAGCTTCAGTAAGAAGCTGAGATCCCTCATAAAATCTTCCAAAGCTTGTTATGAAAACTAAATCACCACTGATTCTAAAGATGACCACAAAGCATTCTATAGCTATATCAAGAATCTCAATGGCAACACTCAGATCTGCTCTGAGTTACAGCACAATGGCACTAAATATACAGAACCAACTGATATTGCCAACATCCTGGCAGATAGGTTCAGTACTAACTTTACCCCCCTCTCACCCCCTAAAGGGCCCATCTCTATACCGGAAAAATGCAAAGTTCCTGTAATCATAACTGCACAGGTAAAAACCTCACTCTCCAAAGCCAAGAACATAGCATCCATGGGACCTGACAACATCCCAGGCTGCATTCTACATGAACTACAGAATGAACTGGCACCCCACCTAAGTACCATGTTCAATCATAGCCTCACCTCAGGCTTTATGCCCATTGAATGGTGCACTGCGACTGTTATCCCACTCCACAAAGGGGGAGCCACGACAGACCCCCTGGAACTACGGCCCCATTAGCCTGATGAGCCTGGTCTGCAAGGCCATGGAATGTATCATCATGGAACTCCTAAACATCTCCAAACTCTGGACCCCACACAGTTCGAGTTTGTAAAAGGTAGATCATGTCTCCTAAACATGATATACTTCTTTGAAGCAGTCACCAAAGCCATAGATGAGGGTAAGGTGGTTCACACAGCCTGTCTAGATATTGCCAAGGCTTTCAACACCATCCCCCACTCTGGAATTATAGATAAACTCACTAAACTAGGTATAAATCCCTATGTCACAAGATGGGTTGCCGACTGGCTTACTGACAGAACCCACACTGTGAAAGTAGCAGACTCCAAATCTGACTTCAGACCAGTGACAAGTGGAGTACCATATGGTTCAGTCCTGGGTCCTCTCCCATTTGGTATCTACTTCTCTGAAGTACAGGCTAACACAGAAGGTCTTTGGCTAACAAGTTCACAGATGACTGCAAACTAGGAGCCATAATCGAAACTCCTAATGATGTGGACATCCTACAAAAGGGCCTCACTGAGACAGATGCCTGGTGTCAAAGCCATGGCCTCAAGCTCAATGCCAAAAAGTGCATCGTCATCTCCTTTGGTAAAAACTCTACCTATGAACTACCACATAGGCGGTAGTCTACTTAACACTGAAAGTGTGATAACAGACCTTGGGATCCAGGTGTACAGGAGTCTCTCCTTTGATAATCACATCACCACAGTGGTCAGGAAATCCTTCTACGTGCTACACCTCATCACAAAAGGTTTGTCATCCAGAAAAAAAGAGGTCATTGTTCCCCTCTACTCAGCACTCATTAGACCCATTGTAGAGTACAATGCCTCTTTTGGTATGTACCTCACAAGACAGCTACAACAACTGGAAAGGCCACAGAAATACATCACAAAGAGGATTACTGGCCTCAAACAGATGCCCTATGCAGACCATCTCAAAAAAACTCCAGCATTAATCTGTCGCATGTCGCCTACTCAGAGGCGATCTCTGCCTAACATACAAAGCTATGTCAAACCCAGAGCTGTTGGACATGCTCCACTTAAAGAAATCCCAATCCCTTTGAGCTACACACTCTAGGGACACAAACCTTGTTGCCGCAATAAACAGAGCATGCTGGAAGGATAGATTCCTATACCAGAGACTTCCCATACTCTGGAACAGACTACCTATCTATGTCAAACAGAGCTCCTCATTAGCACTCTTAGCACTTTTCAAGAAAAATTATTATGATTGGATGGGAAATAGGAATTCACACCGGGGATCACTTCTGTAGCTCTGCTTGACAGGG
Source organism: Protopterus annectens (assembly GCF_019279795.1). Lineage (NCBI taxonomy): Eukaryota > Metazoa > Chordata > Ceratodontiformes > Protopteridae > Protopterus > Protopterus annectens. The sequence continues at coordinate 395,651,272 of NC_056739.1, read as the reverse complement.
GCACAGGAAAATAATTTTCTTGGGTGGCGAAAGCCAGGGTACCTTTTTGTCTAGGCTTATATAGGCCCTAGGACCAATAGCCTAGTACCTACCTATGAATCAAAATGGGTGAAGTCTGACAAAGGTGGGTACAATATTGCTAACAGGGTACTTGGTAAAATAGCAAGTAAAGAAAGATCGAAGGCATACACAAAAGGAGGGCTGAATTTGGGGACAAGGAGAGATAGAAAGAGATTATTCCTGTTAAGGTGCAGTACTCAGTACAATATCCAGTCTCGACAAAAGTCTAAAAGTACTTTGCCCATCACCATGCCATTTTTCTTTTTTTTTCACCATTTTTGTCTCTTCTGTAGTCATCACTGTTTGTTGAACTGAAATCATGATTATTTACATTGGATTTGTATTAACTGTGTGTTCCAAGTAACTGTGTGCATCTCTGTAGCATTATCTTTAGGGGTGCAGAGCAGACCTCACACCTGTTGTTAACTGGTGCATTGTTCCTCTGCTGAAATGAGTTTCTGACAGCTGCCTTAGTGTCACCCTAATGTAGCTGCTCACAGCTGCTTTAGTGTCACCCTAATGTAGCTGCTCACAGCTACCTTAGTGTCACCCTAATGTAGCTGCCTCACAGCTGCCTTAGTGTCACCCTAATGTAGCTGCTCACAGCTGCCTTAGTGTCACCCTAATGTAGCTGCCTCACAGCTGCCTTAGTGTCACCCTAATGTAGCTGCTCGCAGCTGCCTTAGTGTCACCCTAATGTAGCTGCTCACGGCTGCCTTAGTGTCACCCTAATGTAGCTGCTCGCAGCTGCCTTAGTGTCACCCTAATGTAGCTGCTCGCAGCTGCCTTAGTGTCATCCTAATGTAGCTGCTCGCAGCTGCCTTAGTGTCACCCTAATGTAGCTGCTCACAGCTGCCTTAGTGTCACCCTAATGTAGCTGTTTTATATTTTGCGTTTGTATGACGTATCCTAAAATGCAATACCTGTAACTCCTTTCCTACTCTACTGCCGCTGTTGACCCAATCATTCCTTCTTTCCACCCAAGATATCAATAACGTCCACTTTATCGAGGTTATAGTACCTAGTTCTCTCTGCCTCCATTTATCTCTTGTACATTCAGCTGTTTCCCCATTCTATTTTCCACAAGTGTTCTGAATGCATATTACAGAATGCTTTTACTTTAGTTCTCTTATCCCTTTTAATTGACATTTCAGGCATCCTGTATACCTTGACAGTTCCAGACATTGTGTAGCCATCCTCCTTCATACTTCCATTTTCTCACCCACTTTTCTTAATGAGAGCATGGCATTCTTTGTACTGTTTTTATTTTTATTCGTAATAATCGCTGCTCTCTTACTTCCGTAATAATCCCTTATTGCGCCATCCATATTTCTTATTTGTACAGCCAGTATTCTCTTTGCATTCATGAACCACAGCTGGTAATTTGGTTGAAACATGGTTATGAGAAATCTAGAACTCTTCCCTCTGAGTAGAAATTGTCCTCTGTACCAGATTATCCTACCACACAAATGTGATTACTAGATCCCGAGTGAGTATTTATTCCAGGGGAGGCAGGGACCAGACACGTACTCACTGTATCCAGTAGTCTGTGTGACAGTCTTGGCTACATGCAGGTGTGATTAGTGAATCCTGTTACTTTGTTTCTTTGAGATCTTTGAAGATGAGCACCTCATTTCAGTGCTTGCCTAGTGGGACTTGTACTTTTGTAACATACAATACAGTGTATTAAGTAACACCTGCAAAAATTCTCAGTTTTTTTTTTTTTTGAGCTGTGTTGCGTTTGGAGTACATTCATGTCTATGTAATTACCGAAATTCAGTCTCTCCATACTGGGGTTTGTGCCTACCATGCCTTCAGACCTGAAGGCACCTGTAGGAACATTTGGAGGGTCATCGTATTGTTTCTAGATATATTCCCAGAGACCCACTAACTGAACTTAGTTGGTCCTTTTTAATGTGATTTGGTGCTCACTATCTGTTTATAGCCTGTTACAGGGCACTCTCTATATCTTCTGAATAATCCATTTAAGGTTCTTAAATGTACTTGATAAACTATAAGTAAAAATGGTATTAACTTGGGATGCTTTAACTGCCTATCAATAAATGAGAGCACCTATACCTCAAATTTAGGATATACCCAAAAGTTCTTAGATTTAATAAACAAAAACTTCCTAGATCATATTGTTAAAAACACTAGAGGGGATAATATTCTTGACCTGATCCTTATGAATATAACTTCTTTATGTATTATTTCCCCCGGTATCACCTTCTCTGGTTAAGTTAGATAATAAATTAGTGAACTACAAATCTCTAAACTACAGATGGCAATATCTGAAATTCAAGAACTTCAGACATGCAAATCCCCTCAAATTCTATGACAAAGTTTCAAATTCACTTGTAGCAGCATTCATTCCCACAGCAGGTAGCTTCACAAAGGAGTCATATGCCCACTTAGATAAATGTATACAACTGACAGTCCCAATTAGATCTAAATATAATGGGAAATTCTAAAGCAAATCATCCTGGAGGACCACCAACATAAATTCTGTTCCACTTGTAAAGTGCAGAGCAGAGTAAAAGACCCTCAAATCAAGGATAACTTCAGAAAATTGCCTTAAAACATGACAATTACTATTAGGTCCCCTAAGACAGCCCATAAACTTAGGTCTGCATTTGAAGCCCAGAAAAATTATAAATCTTTCATTAGCTATGTTAGGAAATGGGGAAACTGCATCCAACTTTGCTCAGAACTTATTCACAATGGCAACACCTACTCTCACACAGAAGACACTGCCGACACACTAGCAAATAATTTCAGTGCAAACTAAAGCCCACTTATCCCTGAAGCCCTCAGACTTCCCCCACCCCATTATCACTAAAGAACATGTACCAAAGACTCTCTCCCAGACTAAAAATACTTCCTCCAAGGTACCTGATAGTATACCTGGCTCCTTAATAAAAAGCCCTGGTAGAGCTGCTCCTTAAAACTATTTAACCAGAATTTAGCCACTGTCTTTTTTCCTTTGTACCTGAGGTATGATGCACAGCAGTAATTGTGCCACTCCACAGTGGCAGCCCCACCATTGTCCCTGGAGTTTATAAGCTCATCAGCCTGACTACTCTTATTTGCAAAGCCATGGAACGTATTATAACTGACTTGATAAACTTTGACACTAAAAATCTCATAAGGCAAGATCTGCAGCAGTTTGGCTTTAAGGGTAGATTCTATCTAATGAGTCTAGTTAACTTCTTTGAAAGTGTAACAAGCTATTGACAGTGGTCATACTGTCTTAAGTGGTGTACCTTGACCTGGCCATAGCATTCAACACCTTCTCCTGTGCTATAGTTAGTAAGCTTAATCCATTACAAGTATAAATTGGTTAATGGATAGAACCTACCCTCTGTTGTTAGTGGGTGCCTCATCAGAGAGTATGAAGGTAGCCAGTGTTGCCCTGCAGGACTCCATGCTGTGACCTCTCTTACTTGGTATATAATTTTCTGATCTCCAGACCATGAAACAAGGGCACTGGCTGACAATTTTCTGGATGACTATAAAGTGGTAATCATTGTCAAGCTTCCTTCTGACACCCAAGCCCTGCAACAAGAACTTACACTTATAAAATGCTTAGTATACCAAAAACGAGCTTAGTATACTAAAAATGAGCTTAAATGGAACACATTATTCTCTCATTTGGTACAATACCTCTCCCCCACCATACAACATAAACAATATCCCATTTCAAAATGAGAATGTTGTTAGGGACCTTGCAACTTGGTTGATTCCCTTTACTTTGATCATCATCAGGGGTGGCTCATGCTATTGGACTGCAGACCCCCCAGCTGTAAAAACAAGTAAATAAACAAAATTAAACAAAAAAAAGTAAAGAAAATAAAAGCAAACATGAGTCCCGGAACATGAGCACTCGCGGCATTGGACTGCTGGTGAACCAGTCTGGAGCATGCACACAGAATCCAGACTGCAGTCTGGATTAAGAAGACAACATTCAACTTCAAATATCCTAGAAGTCTATGCAGTTGTAACTGCATAGACTGGATGGGACTGCAACGTTCCGCAGGCTGGTGCTCTTGCAGGAAGGGGAAGGAGTAGGACAAGCCTCACAGAAGGGGAAGGACTGTACAGCTGCTCATCATTTATATGGATGGATCAGGGACTTTTGGGGCTCAGGATTTATTTTACATTGTACAGCTGCTCTCTTGTCATGGACGTTTAGATGGATTATTTATTTACTGCAGCAGGGACTTTGGATTTAGTTTTACACAGCTGCTCTCTCATCATGTATGGATGGATTATTTACTTACACAGCTGCTCTCTCATCACGGACTTTTATTGGGCTCAGGTGTGTGTGTGTGTGTGTGTGTGTGTGTGTGTGTGTGTGTGTGTGTGTGTGTGTGTGTGTGTGTGTGTGTGTGTGTAAAATGCCCCAGTTGCTACATGGTGGTGTGTAAAAAATGCCACAAGGTTTGAACCCTGTACCTTGGACCCAAGTGGCAAGATCCTTAATTCCCTACCCAGCATCATTTGTAAAAAAAATTGCAGATTTTTGCCTCATATTTGTTTTGTTCTGTTACTCATAAAATCTGTGGTTTCTGTATTTTTTGTTTCTTTACACAGTCAGTAGTGCAGTGGTAGCATAGTTTCCTGATATCTACAGGTTCTCTGGTTGGATTCTTGGCTGGGGTGCCATCTGTGTGGAGACTGCATGTCCTCCCTGTGTTTGTGTGGGTGTGCTCTGGTGTCCTCCCATCTTACAAAGACATGTATCTGGAGTGTTTCTCCCTGGGCCTCTGCTGAAAATTGGCTTTTCTTCCAAGTCAGACTTTCCTGGTTAATAAGTGTATAACTAAAAATGATAGGCATTTGAATTTCAGACTTCATATTCTTCAGAAAGTCCATGGTAACACAAAACCTTTTATTCTAACAATTTTCTAACTTTATAAGATGAATATTTGAAATTTGTTCCTATTTTTGGATTGTATTCCCCCATTACTGGCTTTGTCCAGGTTTGTTGTGCTAAGGTTAAGATATATGGTGAGAACTGAATTCACTGAACATATTTGAGGGCTGTATTCCCCCATTACTGGCTTTGTCCAGGTGTTTTGTGCTAAGAGGTTGACAGCTATGGTGAGAACTGAATTCACTAAATGGTAGCCATTTAAGTTTCAGTCTTCCTCTCTTTCACAAAACAGCTGATTTGGCATAGTGGTATTTTGCTCAGACTGTTTTGCACAGGGTCCTGGGTTCAGGACTTGGCAGTGAAATGCATGGTGGTAACACAGCATTTTATTCTAGCAACTTTCCAGGATTATACAAGCAATGTTTAAAATGTGTCTCTGGCTTTGTCCCTCCCCAATGCATTTTGGCTTTTTCCAGATTTATTGTGCTGCAAAGTTAAGAGATACAGCTGAATGTCGAGTAGACCTTACAAGGAGCTGAGAGGTGCAGGGGAAGAGAAGTTTAATGCTGCTTATGCTGAGACTGCTTGCATTTTAATAGCACAACAGGTAGTGTACTTGCTTTTGATGCAGAAGGCTGAGGGTTCTACTCCCACAGAATATAGATGCATTGCTGATATTGTACTGTGTTGTAAACAGGGTGGATGCTGCCATCTTGAGAATGTCCTCTTTGGCGAAGATACCTAGTAACTATGAACCTGTCTGTTATTTGCCATCCATTCCCTATTGCAATATTACTAGCTTATCACTTTTTTAATGTAATATAGGCAATTTATTCCTCAAGGGCAACAGGCATTTTATTTGTAGATGAAACAATGAAAGATTAAGTTGTTTGCTAGCAGAAACCTCTTCATTAGTTACAGATCTTTTTAATGTGGAATTAATTAGATGACTTTTACTTCTGCAGATTGTGCATATTTACTGATACTGGTGGATTGTAGAAGTTTGAGAAGACTTTTATGATGGAAATGTTCTCAATTGGGCAGTATTGACATTATCGGTGCATGCATTTTGTTTCATTGTTTACTGGAAAAATGTTAAAAACGATAAATTTAAAACACCGTCTAACAACTGTACAGTATTATACAAGGAATATAATTTATTGCAGTCAGGAAAGTGCATCACAGAACACATGTATGTTTTGTGTGCAAGGGGCCTATCATTTAAAAATAGCCCAAAGTTAATCTTTATCTGCCACTAGCCAAATGTATTTTCTTTGAATGTAAGTTTCAGTGCTGTTTCAATGAATGTAAGTTTCAAGGGCAGAGAAGCTTTAATGCTAAGTCTGTTTTCATTGTGAGACTGCATTGCTTTCTTTAGCAGATGTCTTAGTGATTGTGCTGTAAAATGCAAAATAAAACTTTCAAATGAAGACCAAATCATAGTAGAAGTAAAGCAGTATGCACATTAGTGTTTGTGGCAAATGGGGTGAAATAGCCAAGTAATGGTTCATTGGAATGGCTGCAGGGGGGAGGCGCCATTCAGCCATGACTGTGTGCGGGGGAAGGGCGGCAAACTCAAAGACAGCCCTGGCTGAACTATATCTTTCAACTGTCCAGATTTTCACAGAATGAATAGATTTTTGCTTCTTATTTTTAGTTTGTTTCTCATAAAATCTGTGGTTTTCTGGCAAATCATTTAGGAATTAAGTCACTAAATAATGACAGACACTGAGTTTCAGACTTCATAACCTTCAGAAAAATGCATGCTAAAGCAAGACCTGTTATTCTATTAACTGTCTCAGTTTATACAAGAGCAATTTTTAGTACTGTTTATATGTTCCCACAATATATTTGGCCTTGTCCAGATTTCCTGCATTAACAGGTTGAGAGGTACATGCAAATAAATTGCTTTATAGAATTAGGCATATCCAAACCTCTCCACTGTCCCTGATTTTGGCTCAAAATGTTGCTCTTCCCCTAATAATCCCTCCGCAAAATGGGAATTTTGGAAGAAAACATGGAGGGGTTACAATTAATAAATAACTGTAATAATCATATAGATTACTTTTATTTCAGACATGCATGTAGATTCTTTTATTTTGTCAGCTGCTTAAGTTAGCAGCACTAATATTAAACCAAGTGTCCCTTCTTCGACAGGTTCACAGCTGTATTGTGTGGCTATTTTATATTTTTTCATCACATTTTGGTCCATTTTTCATAAAATTTGTTTTTTTTTTTGGCAAATTAGTGGCAAATCGGTAAAGACTGAAGTCAGAAAATAATGACAGACATTTGAGTTTCAGATTTCATACCCTTCAGAAAATTCATACGAATGCAAGACCTACTATTCTATTATCCTTCTATGTTTATAACAGCAATATTTAAAAATTGTCTTTATTTTTGGGCCTTTGTCCCACTTCTATGTATGGCTTTGTCCAGATTTCTTGCTCTGAGGTTGAGAGGTATGACAAATGTGTCAGGGCTATCACTGTCAGCCAGAGACATTTCAAATTGTGACATACTTGTTGCACCCCACTCCCCAATGTAGTGACTCTGTATGCTTCCAAGCAAGGCAAGGAGCAGTTATGCAGTGTAAATGTGCAGAGTATCCCCCCATCCAAGGTAGACACAAGTACTACAGTGGCTTTTCATCTGTCCTTGATTTTGCAGAATGTTCTGGCTTTTGTCGTATATTTTTATACTGTTGATTTATGCTTATTATTATTCAGAAAGTGCCTGTTGCTCTGTGTTGAAGTAACAATGCTTTAATGACCATCAGGTAAGCTTGTCTGAGATTGTAAGATGCAAATAAACTTTAATAAGCATACTTTTAAAGAATTGCTAACACTGAAAGCCTTTCTGTTGTTGCCATACAGAGAATACTTACATAACTAGATAACGTATAAGCCTTGGGTATTGAAATGCATATGACAGTATTTGTAATAAAGGACAGGATTACATTATTTAAAGAAGCTCATTACATTTTTTGGAGACTTGCAGTCATCTCTGCAGGCTTTACCTGTAGGCTTTACCTGTAAACTAAACAGAATGCCAATCTATCGTGTGTGGTCCATAACCTGTGCAATGATCCTTTAAGCAATGTATCTTGAGCTTGTTTCTTGTTTGCTTTTCATTTTTTACTTTGATCATGTTTTCCCCATGAAACAAGTAGATAGTTGTTGTCAGGCAGCAGGTCATTTTTGGATAAGAAACATTTTTACAAGTGGAGGTATCACAGAGATTGCTACTTTCAGCATGTTATTTGGTACTTTAAAAAAACTGAATATAAATTATAATTAGAACTGCAGTGCAAGGAGAAGTGGATTGAGTTGAGTGCGGCTTGTTTTTATTATACTTGATTTTGACTGGCATTCCAGTAATGCATTTAAAAAGTAATTTATTTTTTCATGCCTCACAACCATTTTGTTTCCAAGTAGATATTAAGTAAGCTGTCATGCAGCCAATGCATTGAAATATTTTTTCTTCTACACTTCATTTTGTCTTGATTGGACTCTCATAATGATGGTTTGGCACCCAGGGCAGTATATTTAATTAAAGTTGCAGTTTTTGAGTATAGCCCCTCCCCTTTCTAGTTGGTCACACCCCTTCTGATTGACCCCACCCATTCAGCTTTCTCCTGCAGCCCCCCTTTGATTTGAAGTCACCAGCCACCACTGATCATCATGTAACAACATGATCACCTAACAGGCAAGACTTTGTGCCCTTTTTCTGTATTCAGTATCCTGTAGACTCTATGCCATGCCTTCCAAGCTATTAGTACCACAGGGATCCTGGATCTTTTTTCTCTCCACAAATGAAATAATCCCACAAATACCACAACCAGATAAATAAGACAAGGTAGAGAGAGAGGTTTATTACACAGAAACCTTCTCCACTTTTGGGAAAGAGTCCTGATGCAAATTAAGAATGTGATGCATTCTTTCTTAAAATAAGAACTGAATAATTGGATGGATGTCCACATATTTACTCCTAGCCTGACTGGCCCTACCCTCCTCCAAAAAGAAGTTTAGTCTGAGTGTATGTTTAAGGCATAATGATCATAAGATGTCTTTACCTTGTATTTCATATGATCATCTTCTGTTTCTGCAATCTCTTCTGTACTTGTGTGACTTTGATGTGGGTGAGAAGGAAAGTCTCTTGCTCAGTTTGTGTTGGTTGGAGAAGATTTTTTTTTTTTGCTTAGAATGTCTTCAATAATTGTCTTTGCACTTATTTGGCAACTAACTAAATCCTACGTTTAACTGTTGTTACAAAGAGTTTCCTTTGCCTATCGTACAAGACTCAAATGTATTAATTCTAATTTCAGATTAGCCAGGCTCTGCTCAACCTCATTTGCTGATTCCTCTTTGTATGACAGTTTTTGAGAGAGCACACATCAATACTGTTTTATTAGCTATGTTTTAATAATTTTCTCAGATTCCTAACATTTAGATACATTTTTAAGTTCTATAGTTCCCACTTCCAAAAAGTTTGAGTAGTGTGGAGGAAAATAAAGAAGGCAGGTAAATGGTGCAATACATGCATTAAAAGTTAGACAAAATAAAGTTATAAAATGTTAATCTGTCATGTAGGAGGAAACGTGATAATCTCATTAATAGTTAAAATTAATCATGGAAGCAGCTAGTATTTTTTTCAGAAAAAAATGTCATAGTATGAAGCCAAACATGGAGAATTAAAAATAGTGATTTTAATCTTTTTAACTGAGGGGGGTGGTAAATGTTTGCAACAGTATCTAAGCAGAAACACTTGGATCAAAAATAACATGATAAAAGTCTTCCGATTTGGAAATCTGACGAGGTAGAAGGGTCAGTTACAGAAGCATCCTGACATTTGGAAATGCATGGGAGGAAATAGCAGCCTGTGTTTTCTTTTTGATCCATTTTTAATGTTAAAGCACCTTGTGACTTGTTCATTTTATGGTTTTAATAACCTGTCTCTCACTGTCCTGTATCATCCATAGTTATCAGGGGCTTATGATGATGTAGACACTGACACCCTTCTATCTTCCCATGTAAGTGCCCAGTATAGAGCTCTTCAGATTGAAGGCTCCCTCTAGCTTATTAAAGTCAGTATTCTTCTAGTCCAGAAGTTTCTGATTCTCCTAGACAGCACCGTTTCAAAAATGCTGAAGTACAAATCCTTTTCTCATTGTTGTATTTGCGCTTGTCCATTGGATTTTAACTAATGTGAAATAGGGCACAATGCATTTAATCGGACTCAGACCATTGTAAAATTCTGCTTCTCTCGGTATCTGTCTAGACAAGAGTACAACGTTATTTACCTTCAGGAATGGCTTTATCACCCCCCCCCCCAACACACACACATAGTTTCTCCTCTTCCTCTTCATATAGTTTTACCTGTTGTATTTAGCCCCGTCTGATCTAACTGAAATGATCATGGGGTTATCTTGCTTCACACTCTTTTCATCACTTTCTTTGCTGGTTTCATTAATAATCTGCAAATACTATAGCAGGCATAGTCTTTTTAATAACTTCATAGCTGACTTACTTTATACATTATCAGAAATGACTTTCAAGCCCTCATTGAAGGTGAGCAGTCATGTGACAAAGCCCCAAATCCATTTGCAGGAATGTAAATGGATTTTATTTTTGGATGGTGTGGATATTAGGGTCTATATTAGAACACCGAGGGTTGGGAGGGTGGCCTAATGGTTAAGGTGTTTGCCTTACAAACACAAGGTGCAGTGTTTGAGTCACACGAGGGATAATTGGCTAGGCTTAAAATGGCTCGTAAGGGCAGTTAGCCTAGTATGAACCTATGAACATTCAAAATGTCGAGTGTTCTAATATCGAACCCTAGCAATCGAAAATACAAAACATCGAACACTCAAAACAGCAAATTTTTTCCTAGGGAAAAAAATTTGCTGTTCCAAAACACATACACACAACACAAGCACACCAAGCAAACAGCAATCCACACAAATACACCTAAACTCTTACACCTAACCCTACACTAAATTATACATACACCACTAACTATCCACTTACCTTAACCCAAACCCTAACCCTAAGGTCCGACCATCACTATCGCACAGTCACCTCACCCATGCCCTAACCCACCTACCCCGCCCTAACCCTCACGTCCACACAATCGCACACTTACCTGACCCACGCCCTAACCCATCTAACCCACATGTCCACACAATCGCACACTTACCTGAACCTGACCCATAACTTTCCACCAGAGCGCTGAAAATACCGAAGCAACAGAAACGGACAACCAAATTCTTGGTTTTCTGTTTCTTCGATATTTTCAGCTGAAAATGGGTCGATATTAGAATACTCAACATTTTGAATGTTCGGTGTTCTAATATACACCTGGATATTATATGACGTGCCTGCATCTGTCCTTGCCAGGCTTTCTCTTTATTTTCATGTCCCAACCATCCTGATAGGAGAGGTGACTATAATTCCCTGCTTAACTAATGTCTCATAGAATCTTTTTTTTTTCCTTGTTCCTGATGTCCAAGTATGGATCCAGTAGAAGCTCTCATAAAAGATGTGGTAGTGGGATGGCTCTTTACAGAAGTCCATACAGGACTGCTGCGGTACCCAAAAGGGAAGGTCGGCAGTTGCAGTGCCACATAAGAACTGTTAAATATGTGATGTCAGACTTCACCTGAGGCATCCAAAAGGGGAGGTTGGTAGCATACCTCTCCTCTTAGCTCAAGAAATCTGTATAAACTTCAAAGTAATAGGGGAACAAAGACCCAAAAATAGGGACAGATTTTAAATGGTGCTCTTATAAACTTACAAAGTTGCTGGAATAACAGCATTTGTGTTGGCAGGAATTTTTTGAAGGATATGAAGTCTGAAACTCAAATGTAGGTCACCATTTAACTACTTTGGGCCTCAGTGATTTGCTAAAAAACACAAGTTTTGTGAGTAACAAACCAAAACTATAAAGCAAAAATCTGCACATTTGGGATGTATGGTCGGCAGTTGTAGTGTCTCATGTAAGTGTGAATGTCACATAAGACTTGTTAAAGATGTAATGTCATGCTTTACAGTACAACCCTATGGAAGATTGTCTATGGTTTCTACAGCTTTCAGTTTTGCAGCTAAGGGCTAAAGCCAGCAAGAAAGCACAGTACTCTAGCCAGGTGGACATGTAGAGGTATGCAGTGGTATTGGCTTCGGAATTGCAATTTGCCTGCCTACCACAAAGGTTGCAAAGAATATGTACATATCTAAATATTGTGTCACCCCCACTGCACACAAGAAAGTATGGATTCTGCAATTTTATTTTTATTTATCTAGTTAGTTATATTTTAAAGTAAAAACAAGACAAGCAACTTGATGCAATTTGAGGATGGTAGAGCGATAGTACTCCAAACAAACCTCAGAGCTAAAAGTTTAAAAGAAAACTGTAAAATGTTAAGGTATGAAGACATATGCACTGTCAAACATTTTTCACAGCAGTTATTGCCCTAAGGATTTCTTCAGACAGCAAAAACTATGTACTATTAATCTGCAGTGTAACCAGTTATCTACCCTTTGGCATAATAATGTACTGCAAGATATTTTGTTTGTTTTAAAGGTCACATTCATCACCATTTTAATAATCTCAAATTTAGAACCAATAAAACTTGTTCTGGCCTTTGTTTGTAGATCTCATAAGATTCCTAGTTCAAGACAGCTATGTATATGGGGCAGGTTTAGTCAATCAGGTTAAATTAAGCTAAATCTGCTTTGAAACAGCCTGTGGATGTCTCAGACTTTTTGTCTTCTACAGGAAGTAACTGAAAAGTACAGTTTTGTACCTGCCATAAATGTAGATGTCCGATAGGTATGCATCTGCAGTCCTTACATATGGGTTGTCCTGCCTCAGGCAGCCCTTCGGTCGGCCGGATTCCAAAGTCTGGGTCCGGCGTCGGCTGATGTCGCCCTTTTCCCTGACGTCAGAGCGCCTGGGGTATAAAAGCGTCAGCCAACGCCATCTTCCTCAGTTTTTCTTGCCCCAGATGCCAGGTGCCCTCTAATGAAGGCTAAATTTGGAGAGATGCAAAAAATTCCAAACATGCACAGTAATATAAAACAAATACACCATAATAGATAACCCCAGCTAGCTAGAAAGAGGGATAAATACTCAAGGAATACCACAGAGAGGTAGGAGGGAGGGAATCCTGACTGCAGATGCATACCTATCGGACATCTACATTTATGGTAGGTACAAAACTGTACTATGTCCTTCAAGGATGCATCTGCAGTCCTTACATATGGGTAGAATACCATAGCCAAGCTGGGGGTGGTAGGACCTAAGAAAAGGATGGTGTAGCTAAAATGCCCTGCAGGACTGCAGTAGCAAAGCCTGCCCTGGATCTGGAATATAAAGGTAAGTTGTAATGCTTGGAAAATGTATGCACGAAGCTCCATGTAGCAGCTTCTAAGATGTCCTTTGTAGCCACCCCTCTTAAGAAGGCTGTGGAGGTGGCTGTGGCTCTGGTGGAATGAGGTCTAATGTTGGCTGGCACAGTTTTGCCATGAAAAGAGTAACAGAATCAAATGCAATTCCCTATCCATTTTGAAATTGTCTGTTTGGAAATTGCTTTTCCTTGTACACCAGTAGCATATGCTACAAAAAGCTGGTCAGTTTTCCTGTAAGTCTTAGTTCTGTCCAAGTAGTAGCGCAACTGTCTGTGAATGTCCAGGGTATGAAGAAGTTTCTCTCCTTTATTTTGTGGATTTGGAAAGAAGGTAGGCAGGTGAATAGCTTGGTTCAGTGAGATCCTGGATACCACCTTTGGCATGAATGAAGGATTGGTTCTCAATGAGACTCTGTCCTGATGAAAAGTAAGAAATGGTTGTACTGCCATGAGGGCCTGTAACTCAGATACTCTTCTTGCTGAGGTTATGGCCAGAAGGAAGGCAGTCTTCCAAGACAGGAACTGTAGTTCTGCAGATGCTGCTGGTTCAAAGGGAGGTAGAGTTAATTTTTCCAACATGACGTTAAGGTCCCATGTAGGCACTGGTGGTTTCCTTGGAGGGTTGATGTTTTTTATCCCTCTTAGAAACTGCTTTAGCAGTGGATGAGAAAATACAGGTGGATCAGTGTTGTACTCTGCTGAAATTGCTGAAGCATGAATTTTTATGGAAGAGTAAGAAAGGCCATTATGGAGCATTTCTGCCAAGTATTCCAGGATATGTGAAATGCTCATTACTGTCGGATCTTGGCCCTTTGTGGAGTTCCAAGTGCGAAATCTTTTCCATTTTGCTGAATATGCCTTCCTTCTGGAAGGCGCCGAGCTTCCTTGATGATATCCTTTACCCTTTGGGATAGTTTATCCAGGCGAGGAGTCAAGGTATTCTCCAGGCTGTCAGCTGCAAGGTGTTTAGGCTGGAGTGCAGAGTTTTGTAATTGTGCTGTGTCAGAAGAAGTGGCCATTGTGGTAGAGGCCACGGTTTCGTGCGTGACAAGCTCCTTAACAGTGGGTACCAGTGTTGTCTTGGCCAGTCCGGAGCTATCAGAATCACTTTTGGTTGTTCTGTCCTGATCTTCAGTAAGACCTTGGTCATTAACGGAAGAGGTGGAAATGCATATACTGTTAGAGTACTCCAGCTGAAAGAGAGAGCGTCCACTTTCCATGCTTGTGGGTGGTATGTCCTTGTGCAGAATTTCTTCAGTTGATGGTTGTGGTGGGAGGCAAAAAGATCTATGTCCGGCCTTCCCCATGATTGTGTTATTTGAAGAAAGGTGTCTGGGTGCAGCATCCATTCATGTGGATCCATGATGTTTCTGCTTAGGCTGTCCGCCAGTACATTGTCTTTTCCTGGTACAAACTGGGATTGCAGCTCTATATTGAGTTTGCCAGCCTGCAAAGAGGGTAAGAATGGGTACCTCCTTGCTTGTTTATGTACCACATAACTGTGGTATTGTCTGTCTTTATTAGCAGGTGGCCTTGATGTAGGAAGTGCTTGAAGGTCTCGATTGAATGTATCACTGCCAGCATTTCCTTTTGGTTTATGTGCAGGCGAAATTCTATTTGTGTCCATTGTCCTTGAATGCATCTGCCCTCCAAGTGTGCTCCCCATCCATGGTCTGAGGTGTCCGTTGTAATGGTTTGGCTGATATTTGGTTTGCTGAAAGGCAGACCCATGTTTGACTGTCTTGCTTGAGCCCACCACAGAAATTCCTTTTGAAGGCATGGAATAAGGGGGATCAAAGATTCTAGGCTGTGACAGTGTTGAGACCATAGACTCCTTAGGTACCATTGTAGTTTCCTCATATGCAGCCTTGCTTGTGGAATCAGAAGAATGCAAGATGCCATGAAACCCAGGGCCTGCAGGATTTTCCTTGCAGTCAGTTGGGTTTGTTTTGTCAGGTTTCTGAAATAATCCGGTAGTTGTTCTTGTTTTTCTTCTGTGAGAAAAGCCATTTGGGTGGTTGTATCTAGTTTTGCACCCAGAAAAATTATTCTTTGGGATGGGACAAGTCTTGATTTCTGAATGTTGACTGTGTATCCCAAAGCCTGAAGTAGGCGGATGGCATAATTCAAGTGTTTTACCAATGTTTGTTGGCTGTCCGCTTGTATAAGGCAGTCATCCAGGTATGGGTATATTTGAATCCCCTGAAGTCTGCAATGTGCAATTACTGATGCCAGGCATTTCGTGAATACTCTGGGTGCAGTAGATAAACCAAAGGGCAATGCTGAGAATTGATAATGCTCTGAACCTGCAAGAAATCTGAGGTGTCTTCTGCAACTTTGTCTGATAGGGACATGCAGGTATGCCTCCTTGAGGTCTAGAGTTACCAGCCAGGACCCCTTGCCCAGCATGGGAAGGAGTTGCTGTAAGGTCAGCATTTTGAATTTTGGCACAATGAGGTAAGTATTTAGTGCGGACAAGTCCAGAATAGGCCTCCATTGCTTTTCTTTTCTTGGGACAAGAAATAGTCTGGAATAAAATCCTTGGCCTTGTTCTATGAGAGGAACCTTTTCTATTGCTTTCATTTGCAGTAGGTTGGAAATTTGCTTGAAAGCCTCTGCCCTTTGATTTGGTGGCAGGTTTGGCACGCCTTGTCTTTTTGGTAATGTATGAAAATGGAATCTGTATCCTTTGTCTATTATTTGCAGTATCCATTTGTCCCTTGTAATAATGTTCCAATTTTCTGAGAATAAAGATAGCTTTCCGCCCAAAGGTGCTTCCAATTGAGCCCTGGTTGGCGGGGTCAGAGTCAAGTCATTGAGTTTGTCCTTCTGCAGCCGGAGTAGGTCCTGCACTACCTCTTTGGTTAGGAGGCTGCCATTGACGTCCTCTGTAGGAGCCTCTAGCTTGCCCTCTACCTCTGGCACGCCTATTTTTGCCTCTTTGAAATCTGTCTGTGTCTGGAAAGGACCAATTCTTAGAAAGCCAATTTCTGCTGAATCTTGGTGGTTGGACTTTGAGAAAATCTTTGACTGTCTGTACTGACTTAGCCTTTTCCTCAAATTTCTTTAAGACCTCTTGAGCTGTGGACCCAAATAACTTTTGTTTTTCCAGGGGTGCATCCAGAAGCTTTGCTTTAACATGATCTGGCAGTGTTTGTTCCTTCAGCCAAGCATGTCTACGTATGACTGCACCTGTCATTGCTGACCTACATGAAGCTTCCAATGCATCATAACCACACTGTAAAAAATGGTTGCTAACCTGCTGGGAGTTATGCACCAGATCCTGAAGCACCTTGCGATCTAGGGGTTCAGGTGAGGTTAGTTTTTTATGCAATTCATCTAACAGATATTCTTGATACTGTAGTATATGGAATTGACAATTCAATGCCCTCATAGAAAGAGTGGAAGAAGTGTACACTTTTTTACCCCATCTCTCTAAGGCCCTGGATTCCCTTTCAGAAGGAAGTGGGTTCTTAGTAGTGGAGGTTGCAACCCCTTTAGGCCCCTGGGAAATAGTTTCTGGGTCAGCTGAGTGGCCCTTGTAAAGGAATAGATGTGTGTCTGGGACCCTGTAGTACCTGTCGGGTTTGACAGGAGCCGGAGGGAGGGAGTCTGGGGAAATACTAGACTCGGAGTACACATCCTCTATGACATTTAAAACAGGAGGAATAGCCAAAGGTCTATGCTGAGGCAAATGCAAAAAAGTCCTTAACCTCTTCCTGGAATCAGAGAATACCTGGCCTTGCCATTTAAAATGCTCTCTCATGGAGTGAAGGGTCTCCCCAAAGGACAACTCTTCAGGGGGGGAGGCCGTGGGAATAGATTCCTCTGCATCAGAATCCTCGTAGGCCGGAAAAGCCTCCTCCTGGTAATCTGAAAGGGCAGAGTCATCTGAGGCCTCATCAGAGGACTGGGGATCTGTCTGCTCAACCCTGGGCCTTTTGCCTGGAGGAGGTTGAGAGCCCCTGTCTGGGTGTGGCTGAGAGCCCCTGATTAAGGAGATAAGGTCCTCAGCTAAGCTTAAAATTTGTGAACCTGTAGAAGATCCCTGAGGAATAGCCTTGGGAGGGAGAGATTTTGGCTGTTTTGCAGCTTTAGCATGAGTAAAAGCCTTGATGGACATGGATACAGGAGGCCTGGCTGCCCCACGTGCTAGGGTAGTTTTATCCACAGAAATGGTGTCGGATATCTCCGGAGCACCGGTTTCAGAAGGTAATTCTAAGACCGACCCAGTGGGAGCCTCCGGTACCGAAGGTACCGGCTGAGCGGTGTTGTCGGTTGGAATCGGTAGAGATTCGGTTTCAGCAGAGACCGAGACACTAGCAGTAGGCCTGGGCGTGGAGTTGGCTGGAACCGCGGACCGCGTGTGTCGGTCCTTCTCCTTACGTTTTTTGGGTAAATGAGCTGTCGGAAGCTCCGACGGCATTTTATAACAGTAAATTTGCCCAAAATATTCCTCTGCAAACTCTGCCCGATGCCTAAGAGTGCGTCTATTGAAGGAAGCACAGGCTGTACAGGCCGAGATGTCATGGTCTGGGCCTAGGCAAGGTAAGCAGAAAGAGTGGAAATCCTTATGAGGTATTTGTTTCCCACATTTTAAACAATTATTAACTTTAACCATTTGATCTGACATCGGCTGAGGCAAGAAAGAGTCCCCAACGGGGTACTTAGCTTTTTTGAAGACTTCGGTAGCTGAAATCACAGGAGCTGGCCGACCGGCAGTTGCGAACTGCTTCTGCTTCGGGCACCGCGCGGCAAGAAAGACTGAGGAAGATGGCATCGGCTGATGCTTTTATACCCCAGGCGCTCTGATGTCGGGGGAAAAGGGCGACATCAGCCGACGCCGGACCCAGACTTTGGAATCCGGCCGACCGAAGGGCTGCCTGAGGCAGGACAACCCATATGTAAGGACTGCAGATGCATCCTTGAAGGACATCAGTGGTTGGGGGGGTCTGCCTTTGTGCCACCAGAATGATGATGCATGAGGAAGATGAGGACTGTACGCCAACTAGAACTAATCCTACAGCCTTTTTGTTTTCTATACATGCAGCACATAAATCGAACATGTTGTACAGAGTCCATATTTATGCTTGCACTTCTGTCTTTACTCAGGGCATTGATAATCTGGGCAGCTGTGCCTTGCAAAAGCATGAAAACTTGCAAGTATCCTAATGCTTTTGGAGAAACAGTATCAAATTTTTATTTATTAAAAATTGTTAACTGGGTAGGTGTACTGCTCCAAAGAGCTTTTTTAGCTATGACCAGGGCTGGCACTAACATACTACTTGCTATTATATAAAGCAATAGAAACAAACTGAAATTCTACTTTAGTAAATCTGTTAGTGAAACACTGTTCACATCACTGAACTGTTATGATTTCTCTTGCAAAATTTCATACTCTTTTACCAAGCTGCTGTGATTATCTAAGTGTGTAGTTTAAAAAAAAAAAAAAAAACATCCATAGCTTTACTGTTAGCTGATCTGCGTATCATTATCCGATTTAGCCCACTTACTTGATAACGGATTAATAACCTATAGAAATGAAAATGACCAGTGACCATGACACTATGGTAGTACCCTACTGCAGATCTGAAATGTTAGAAAGCTAGAGGTGGGCTTAGTAGCCCACTTTAAATAAATAAATAAATAAATAAAATACATACAAAATCTCTGAATGCTGCAACAAATTAAGCCTATGGTACTAAACATCTTCCCTCCCAAAGCATGTTACAGGTGAGCAAGTATTTCCAGCCACAGTTTGTGGCATGATATTTTCAAGCAAATTATAAAAATCCACAAAATAGCATCTGTCTGTATTATTAAGGTTGTTGGATAGTCCAGTATGTATGTTTGTGATGAGATTATTTTTTTCCACATTAATAGTGTTGGCACTGTTTTAGCAAACCTTGTTATGACTTGCCTCTCTGCTTAGTAGGAAATAAGTTTCAGGCAGATGGGTATTGTCTAAACTACCAAGCCATGGGTCATTTAAAAGAAAAAGGGGTTGGGGACTGACCACCAAAATCATTTGAAATAAAAATAAAGTATTTTTGTTACATCAACCTGCTAAAAAATGTCATGCAAGTGTGAAAAATTCAGCTTCATTGCTTTTTTTGCAAGACAAACCAAACCCACCATCAGTTCAAAGGACCGTAGTTGTGTTTTTTTCTTTCTCAAACAAAAGCTCTGTTGTAGAATTTGACTTATTTCTCTTGTTTCATATAATATTGAGGTGTTTCGGGTTTTGAATCCAAAATAACTGTTTTGTGCAACTATAACATGAAACTAAATAAATATATGTTGTCCTAAAAATCCTAGGACAGTTGCTACTGGCTTTACCTGGAAAGCACAGCAGCCCGAATAGGGACTGTGCTGACAAATAGGAGCAGGTTGCAACCTTACTTTTTACAGTTCATTTACAACTCTTTTATATTATATTGTACTTCTAAAAATGATGATCCAGATCCAATGTTTTTATCTATGCCATATTCTACTGTTTTGCATTCATGTAATTTGTTGGAGATTTTCTCCACAGGCCTCTGATGAAAATGGGTAATTACCCAGTTGGACTACCTCCTTTGTCAACTATTGTTTTTGCATGTGTACTATTTTTTACATGAGCCTTGGAAATCTGTTTTTTGGACTTATGTCGCCATGTTAAAGTCTAGGAATTGCTCAAAATCAGATACAGTCCTCCAGAATGAATTGCTGGGAGCTGGAGACTCCTGCTTGCTGTATAAGTAGGGGGTGCTGTTTGATTTTTTTTTTTTTTTTTTTTTAATGTCTGTGACATGATTTTCTGCTTGGAGTAGGTAAACACACTGCATTAATTGCCCTTAATTTTCCTTAAACATAAACAACTATGATTTTATCTCTAGTCCTTTTATTATACTGCCAATAAGACCCACTTGACCCTAAGTATATTAATCTTTCTCAATGCACAGGCAAGGGGCTGTACAACTAGTTATTTGTTAATCATTTAGGAGTGTCATTTGCATATTACCTATTGTATATGATACAGCTGTGACTCAGCAGAATTATATAACATGTACAAACATTAGTGGCAGAAAGAGAATTATTTGCTCCATTACCAGATGAGTGTGGTGCACATAATTCAGAATATGTATGAACAGAAGGAAAAATATTTTAAAATACATGAAAATACAAGCAAGAAAGAATAATTGGGTCGTCTGAGTCTCTATCTCAAGTACTTTGAAATGACCATTCTGGCTGCAATACTAGCTATATCACTGAGCAACTAAGTATCTTGCATTATACTAGTCCACAACCCAGTGACAACTAAAATGATGATTACTTTACTATCCAAAGGGACCTGGGCTGAACGTCAGGTTAAGGCATCAAAAGCATTTAGTTGCTTGTCATGGTTGTATTAATTTCATTATTTATATAACACACATTTAGCAATTTCATATAGCCACTGGGATATGCACTGGGGATGATTATTAAGGATGCATACTTTTCAGGTGTTTACTGACACCAGGTTAAGTTATCTAGTCCAATGTTATGAAGGCCTGGGTTCAAGTCTCTGCTACAGTACTATTTCTTTCTACTTTTTTGATTGCATGTAGTATTTAATACTGCCAGAAGGTGAGTTACAAATGTATGATCACTGTGTAGGTCCAATGAACAGAAAACTGCAAGACAGGGAAAGTGCCAACTTTCAGATCAGAAAGAATTCCTCATTTCTGCTGCAGGATAATATGTTACCTCACAGCATTCGGGCAGAAGGTGCAGTAAGTTTCATAGATTAGCTACATATCATGACTGATAGTGTGACTGCAGTGCAGAGATGGCTATGCAGTGGACCAGAGACTAAATTGTAGATGTACAGGGACATTAGCAGGAGAAGCCATCATGCTCTTATGAAAGCAGTGCTAGCACTCCCATTATTGTTGCAGTGTGGTACCATTCGGTACTACGATCCCTCCAAAGCATGCAGGCATATATCTGATGGGCATCTTGTATTAATGGCATGCTGTTGTATCACAGTAGCTACTTAAATTCCTAATATGGCAATGTTGGGTAGGCTTTATTGATCTCTGTGTACCCAACAGCAAACCTGTTAATGTTTCCTTACTTTGCATGTTTGTGATATTGTTCACACAATAAATGGCATGCAAATTAGCATTAATACACAAGAAACTGCAATGTGAGCAATGATCTTCAATAAAAAGTATTACCTTTGATTGATCATAAAGTGACCCATTTTAGTAGCTCTACAACTGATTTTTGTCAAAGCTTCCACAAATGGTGCTCAGGCTTTGTAGTTTTGAGGGAGAGGGTGTCGCACAATGCACTAAGTTTGTGCCTAGCACCCAGAGCCTACCTGTCACAGCCACTGAGTTATCCCATATTTTGAAAATCAAGAGAAGCTGATTTGACTCTTGCATTGCTGCAGAAAAATACAAATATGTATTTGCCTGACTTACAGGGAACTTTCAATAGCAGCCACTGGATGGAGCAACCATCCAAACAATGGGATCATTGAGAATGACTTTAAGATTCATGTAAGGGGGCTACTTTATAAATTACTTGCTACATTCTGTTGCATCTTTCTTCAAGGGCCCTCAATTCATGGGTTTATTACTGAGCTAATTCCTAAGCAGTAATCCAGATATCAAAAAGACCTGAATTCTGGAATCAAAAGTCCAAGAAATGGTGCTTTAATAAAGGTGTGACTTGACACCAAATGGCTGGAGCATAAATGTCTGTAGCAGAGGTGCTTCTGAAGTACCGTGAGCAGCTATTCTCCTGGTAGAATGGCTTCCGACAACAGCAGTTTCCTAAAAGGTGGTTACAGATTGTATCAAAAATTAATAACACTGAAAATATCTTTCATGAAGAGAAAAGGAAAAAAAGTCTCGGACATAGGGGACATTCTGGAGGCTTTTAATTATCATTATGCAGAGCATCATAAAGAAATACAAATGAATGTGAGATGTTAGAGAATATAGTTCCCAACATAACAAGAATTCCTGAGGAACTTAAGTTAGATTTATAAAAAAAATATTTCTCAAAAGGAAATTATAGATGGAATTAAAGGAAGTAAGTCTAATAAAGCACCTGGAATAGGTGGCTTAATTATCAAAATGTATAGATTGTTCCCTTCTTCTATAATCTCTCTCCTACATAAAACCTTTCTTGAAGTTCAAACATTAGCAAATATCCCTCCTTCTTGGAGATATTCTCTAATTTCTCCTATATTAAAAGAGAATAAGGACCCTAATCATTGCAACTCATATGGACCTATTTCTTTGTTGAATAATGATTATAAACTATTTATGTCAGTTATGGTCAATAGATTGAAAATACCCATATCTAAAATAATTAATGAAGACCAAACTGGTTTCATACATAATAGGCATACACAGGATAATATTAAAGTATTAACACTGATAGATTACCTCAATAGAGGAAACTATGAAGCATTGATAATAGATCTAGATATTCAAAAGGCCTTGACTCCTTACATTGGGGTTATTTATTTAAAGTCTTACTGTTATTTGATTTCCCCCCTTTTTTATAACGATGATAAAGAAAATATATGAAAATAATCTATCGTATGTCAAATTAGGTCCCTTTACTTTCAAAGCAATCCAAATCACTAGAGGTACTAGACAAGGATGTCTCATGTCCCCTATACTATTTGCTCTGGCCATAGAAATACTTGCCATTTTAATACGTAATAACCCAAAGATAAGAGGTGTATGTATATATATATATATATATATATATATATATATATATATATATATATATATATATATATAATATATATGACCAATATATTTTTAAAATAATGATGTTTGCTGATGATGTCTTACTTACCTTACCCAACTCTAAGGAAGTGTTAGGTGAAGTGGATATAGTAACAAATTTCCAAAAATTCTCAGGACTCTCCATCAACAAATCTAAATCAAAATATTTATTATTAAATAGAAAAAGAACATGCAGGTTCCAGTTAATCATATTATTGGAAACCAAGTTTCAACTCTAGACTATTTAGGAATAGCCCTAGGCAAGAATATAGAGGAAACCTTACAGCTTAACTATGCTATAGCCATAACTTAATCAAGACATTAATAAGCAAATGGAATCATTTGTTTATAACATTTGATGATAGGTTACAACTGATAAAAATGGTTTTGTTACCTAAAATATAGCAAAAAACCCTTATACTTCTATCAGGAAAGAAAATCCTTAAAGAAATCACAACTCTGATGAAATTCCTATGGTACCCCAAAAGAAACAGAGTAGCATATTCTCATCATATCAGAAAATGGGAACAAGGGGGGGGGTTAAACTGCATTAGTAACTGTATTTAGAGCACAACCTAGAGCTGTTTACTGAATTTCCTGTTTGCACTTATTTTTAAATTTTTTTTTTCTCATAACTTGCATTTTATCTGTCTTTGGCCTAGCACTCTTGTGTGGGGTCATTTACTGCACTGTTATAACTTGTTGATACTTGTGAACCTCTGCTATCTCTGAAAAAACAAAAAAAATCTTGCTTTTTTCCCACTTTTCTGAGATTTAAAAAAGTTCAGTTACAGGCTTGCTGTTTTTGAACTGTTTGTAAGTTTCTTGGAGGTAATTTTTTGCTTGGGCTAAAGGGAAGTCTCTCTGTTGATCAGTGGCAGTGAAAAACATTGAGCAGCCTGCCTGCCCCTGTGGGAGTGGTTACTGACTTGAAACTGTAGTTTTATTGGCCATTTTGGATCAATTCCAAACTCCTTCATCTTCCTCTCTTAAAACCTGGTTGCCTCATGGTTTTGGTGTCTTTTCAGGCTTGTTGGCTGTTGGTGAAGCACCCACCAACAGGAGAAAACGCTGAGAGAAGAAAGGAGCCACTTTTGAGATTTTAAGTATTTTTCCTCTGTTTATTTGCTAAGTTTTTCTGCATAGCCGCCTATTTTTAGCATTTTCTGGCTTGTTAAACTTGATTTCTGCATTAGTAACTGTATTTAGAGCACAACCTAGAGCTGTTTACTGAATTTCCTGTTTGCACTTATTTTTAAAATCGTTTTTTTCTCAAAACTTGCATTTTATCTGTCTTTGGCCTAGCATTCTTGTGTGGGGTCATTTACTGCACTGTTATAACTTGTTGATACTTGTGAACTTCTGCTATCTCTGAAAAAAACAAAAAAAACCCCCAAAAAATCTTGCTTTTTTCCCCACTTTTCTGAGATTTAAAAAAGTTCAGTTACAGGCTTGCTGTTCTTGAACTGTTTGTAAGTTTCTTGGAGGCCATTTTTTGCTTGGGCTAAAGGAAGTCTCTCTGTTGATCAGTGGCAGTGAAAAACATTAAGCAGCCTGCCTGTCCCTGTGGGAGTGGTTACTGACTTGAAACTGTAGTTTTATTGGCCATTTTGGGTCAATTCCAAACTCCTTCATCTTCCTCTCTTAAAACCCTCTTTTGCGCGGTTTTGTGCATAGGGCAACAGCGGGCAGCGCCGTCTAATTGGGTTTAAACTATTCCTGGCTCCACAAAGTCTGCTCTTCACTTTTTCCCTTAGAACTGCTCTATCTCTCAATTTAAACACCATATTCTCATTCTAAGGCCCTTCACTGGTCCAATTAAGTAATCCTACAAGTTAGCACTATTAAACCATAAGCACTACTTACTCTTATACTCTCTACGATTACCCTGTCCTCTATTGGTCCATCTTAAATTCAGTTTCCCTATATTATTCTAGCATGTCCAAAGACCAGTCAATGGTTTCCTCTACAGTACACGGACAACCCTCTCCTCCTCCAAACAGGTTCAAATATATGTGAGAGATGCAACTATTTGATCCAAACTGGAGGCTGAGCTCTCTCATCTCAAAACTGGTGTAACCAGTCAGGAGGAGAAGGTAACCTCACACAACACAATTCCAGTATCACATAGTCCCACCACATCAGCGAACCAAACACATAAATACACAAAAACATACTCGGAGGCTCTAAATAAAAATCTACCTAAGCAACAGAGACCTCCAAAGCAGACATCCAAGCAAACGCTACCTCAAAACAAAACACGCACAACACATAGCCCACAAAGTCAGTGTGCCAAGCAGCCACAGCCCTTAAGGCTGAATAACACACCTGATACTCTTGTAATGGGTGACTCTATTGTCAGACACACTGACGTCCCACTCACCAGGCTGAATAAAGAGAAGGTCACTGTGAGCTGCCTGTCGGGTGCTAGGATCTGCCACATAACGCAAGCACTCAGGTCACTCCAAAGCAAATACAAATATGACTCAGTCATTGTACATGCTGGTGTGAATGACCTGAGACGTACCTCCCTGGACTACATGAAAAGAGACATAGAGGAGCTCTCTGATCATGTAGCCCAGGCTGGTATGACCCTGACCTTGAGCAGCATCTTACCCTCACCTAGAATGATGCCACAGTACAAAGACAAAATGATCGATTTTAACAATTGGCTAAAATTTTGGTGTCATTCAAAGGGGATCCAGTGTCTGTCAGCCTGGGATGACATGCTTGACAAGCCACGTTGCTTGGCTAGGGATGGCTTGCATCTGTCACCACTGGGCTTTTGGATATTGGCAAAGGCTTTTGCCACCCCCATAGTGCCTTTTTTAGGCAAGGCTCAAAAGTGAAACCCACCCCCATAGACAGCACAAGGAACAAGAAACTAAGGGTAATGCTGCTTAACGCCAGAAGTCTTAACCTCAAGATGCATGCACTCGAAACTCTCCTCAGTATGGAGAACATCGATATCTGTGCAGAGACAGAAACCTGGTTCAAGGCTCCAGAGAGCACCCCAGCACTACCAGACTATACCTCATATCATGCTTTTCGGCCCCAAAACCCAGACTGAACCACAAAAGGAGGGGGAGTTTCCATATTTATCAAGGATATCCACACCTCCAGGTTAGTGGCATTGCACGAAGTATCGGAGACCATCCATGTGCAATTAACAGTGGGCAAGACTGCTTTTCAGTTTATAGCATCCTACAGACCACCCTCTCAAAGTCAGGAATCCCACTCGGCTTTCCTGAAAACATTGGAAAACATGAAGATCTCTCCGAACACCATTATATTGGGTGACTTCAACTACCCAAACATTGACTGGGAGCACTACTCAAGCCCCAGCACCTTAGCCCAAAGGTTCCTGGAAATTATAAACTCAAATGCTATGGAACAACTAGTCACCACTCCCACAAGAGGGGGCAACATACTAGACCTGATCATTACCAACATGGGGACTCTATGCTCCACACCAGAAGTATATCCCTCATTGGTAAGATCAGACCATAAATTAATTTCACTGGATGTCCACATCCCGACCCCACCCCCAGCCCAGAAAACCACAGTGAAAAACTTCTCAAAAGCGAACCGAACTTCTCACTTCTCAAAACCGAAGTGGAATCCTTCAAGGCCCCAGGGCCAGTGGAAACTACGGCCCAAACTGCAGAATCCTATATAAACGCATTCTACGGACATCTCCAGGAATGCATGGATCATGCTATCCCAAACAAAACCAAGACCCAATCATCCAAAGGCAGGCGTCCAGTCTGGTGGACCCCTGCCATAAATAAACTGTACAACAGAAGGAGGAAGCTACTACATGATAGAGCAAAATCCCTAATAGGGAAGGCATCTCTGATCAGTACTAGCAAAAAATTACGATCCCTCATAAAATCTTCCAAGGCCAGCTTCGAGAGAAAAATTGCACAGGACACCAAAGACAATCATAAGGCTTTTTTCAGTTATGTTAGGAACCTGGGATGCAACTCCCAGACTTGTTTGGAGTTGATTCTAAACGACAAAAAATACACTGAACCCACAGACATCGCCAATATCCTGGCAGACAGGTTCAGTGCAAACTTCTCCCCTCCCTCCCCCCCAAAAGAGCAAGTATCTATCCCGGCAGAGGGCTGCCTCCCAAACATCTCTGATGCTCAGGTGAAGGCTGCCCTCTCCAAAGCAAAAAACACTGCTTCCATGGGACCAGATGGCGTCCCAGGTTGCATCCTACATGAACTCCAAGAGGAACTAATCCCTCAAATAAAACAGCTATACAATCTCAGCCTCACTACAGGATATGTGCCCACAGAATGGCATACAGCAACAGTGGTCCCACTCCACAAAGGTGGAGCCTCTACGGACCCTGGAAACTACCGCCCCATAAGCCTGACTAGCTTAGTCTGCAAGGCTATGGAGAGGATCATCATGGATCTCATAAACAAAGACATTGGGGACCTACAGACATTAGATCCTACCCAGTTTGGCTTTGTCAAGGGCAAATCCTGCCTTTTGAACCTGGTTGGCTTCTTTGAAACAGTCACCAAAGCCATAGATGAAGGGAAGGTAGTCCACACAGCCTATCTGGACCTTGCAAAGGCATTTGACACAATACCCCACTCAGGCATCATAGATAAGTTATCCAGCTTAAATATAAACCCCTATGTCACAAGATGGGTTGCAAACTGGCTCAAAGACAGAACTCACAGAGCGAGAGTTGCTGGAGCCATGTCAGACTCGAAACCGGTCACAAGTGGCGTCCCCCAGGGTTCTGTCCTGGGACCACTCTTGTTCGGTATATACTTTTCCAAGGTACAGGCAAACGTGGGAGGACTATGGCTCACCAAGTTTGCAGACGACTGCAAACTGGGCGCCATAATCGACTCTCCAGCTGACACAAACATCCTTCAAAAAGGTCTCACATAGACAGATAACTGGTGCCAGCATCATGGTTTAAAGCTAAATGCAAAAAAATGTATAGTCATACCCTTTGGCAAAAACAATGTGCCCACAAATTACCACACAGGCGGAAACCCATTAAGTACAGAGAAAGTTATTAGGGACCATGGTTTAAAGCTAAATGCCAAAAAATGTATAGTCATACCCTTTGGCAAAATCAATGTGCCCACAAATTACCACATAGGCGGAAACCCATTAAGTACAGAGAAAGTTATTAGGGACCTGGGGATCCAAGTTGATATCAATCTCTCCTTTGAAAACCACATTGCCAAAGTGGTTAGAAAGACCTTCTACATAGCCCACCTCATCACGAAGGGTTTCACATCTAGATCAAGAGAGGTAATCGTGCCCCTTTATTCATCCCTCATCAGGCCCATCATAGAATACAATGCCCCTTTTGGGATGTACCTTACCCGACACCTGCAGCAATTAGAAAGACCCCAAAAGTATCTCACCAAGAGGATCAAGGGTCTCAAACAGATGCCATATGCTGCTCGGTTAAAAAAACTCCAGCTCTACTCAGTTGCATACCGCCTACTTGAGGCGATCTATGCCTGACATACAAAGCTATGTCAAATCCAGAATTAATGGACATGCTCCACCTCAGTAAATCTAAATCCCTTAGAGCCACACGCTCGAGGGACTTGAACCTCAGCACAGAAATAAATAGAACTTGCTGGAGGGACAGGTTCATAACCCAGAGGCTCCCTTCGCTCTGGAATAGAATTCCAGTTCATGTGAGGCAGAGCACCTCACTGAATCTCTTCAAGAAGAATCTTGATAGGTGGATGGGGGATCGTAGGTTTGTCCCAGGGATTACTCCCGTGTCACTATTAGACAGAGGCACAATAAACTAAACCTTAAAAAGGGCACAGTATACTCAAATCAAGGGGTGGCGTAAGCTATACAGAATCGGGCTAGGCTTATAATTGCCCCAGGGCAGATAGCCTAGTATGAACCTATGAACCTATGAGACTGAAACTTATATAAAGGCATCTATAATTAAAATAGTGATGAATTGGATAAATCCTAGATACTCTTCCAATTGGAAACAGTTACACACCTGATAAAACACATAGAGAGATTTTTTGTTTATGGGAAAAACAGTAACCTATTTTGTTGGTTGCAATGTATTGAAAACCAAAAAGCTTTGAACACACAAAGTATGTTGTCAACCTATGGCTTATCCCCTACTGACTGGTTGGTTCTTCAGAGTGTCACAGCATACACTTAGGATCTGTGTAGAATAATACATAACACATCCTTCAAAACCGTACCAAAAATTATAAACTGTCAATGTTAAGAATGCATTATCATATCTATATAACACTTTAATTATCTATAAGACAGCTCCTAAAGATTCTTACTGGCAGTACCTAACTAAAGGGTTTCAAGTATCCTTATCAATGGAAGATAAAACAAACATTTTTTTTCAGTTAAACTAACTTATTCACAATTCTGGAGGATTTTTCATTGGAAATTTTTACATGTATCCTTTTTGACACCTGAGATACTCTCAAAAATGAACCATTCAAACAGCAAGTTATGTTGGAGATGTAATCTGTCCACTAATGCTGATTGGTCTCATATTTTTTTATGACTGTACTAATATTAAACCATATTGGAATGAGATTAACACATTTCTTCAAGTTATCTATACTGATATATTTGTTTTGACAGAGTCTTTAATTTTATTGAATGTTGTTAATAGTAATAATATGAAGAAAGATGATCTGTATTTGTTGTGGACAATGTTAGCAATAGCTAGAAAACGTATAACTACAAGATGGAACTCTAATGTAGCACAGACATTGGAGGAACTTCTATCATCACTGAAGAAATCCATACTAATGGAGAAAAGAGTTAAGAACTTTTCCTAAGCCATTGGTTAATAGTCTGTGGAGGAAAGTTCTGAATTTGATTGATACCCTACATATGGAACCAAACTCTTCCTAACTATCATATATTAACTTATTGTTTAACTACAAATGTTTTTATCTGAATCCTTTTTGTCAGCCGGAATATTATTTCATCAAAATAAAAATCATTTGAGTAAAAAAAAAAAAAAAAAAGGTAATGCACTTTGCAATCTGTTGGAAAAGATTTGCTTTCAACTGCCAGTCTTCTGCTCCCCTGAAAAAGAGTTGAATAGTTATTCAGTTTCCTCAGCTCGTGTGCCAGAGCAAGTACTGCATATATAGGGACATTTGAAGGTCGCTCCATGTGGTTTTGCAATTTAAAAAAAAATGGAAAATTAATTAGAGTGCATTCAAAGTGAAATATGGATTGTTATTAAAGGGCAACCTGAAATTTTGTGGAAGAGTAAATATGGCTCATAAGAGATAAAGGCCTGAAGCTGAATGAGTCTGTGGGAAGAGGTCACTAGGAAAGGCAAGAAAAACTATATAAAAAAACTTGCTTTACTCATAATAGGCCTTATCTGAGCCAAACTCCATATAGCAATCCACCCCATGTTTTACAGAATTCTGGCCAACAATCTTGACTATTGTATTTTTTTATTACTTTTAGGTGACAGTTGATCCAATTTTGGGCTGTCAGTGAAGTTAGATGATGTGTTTTCTGTTCTGGAATACTGTTTCTCCTGTGAGTTTAGTTCATGTTACCAGTGGCTACTGGTGTACCAGAAAGGTACCTGTTGTTTTTACTTTGGCCCCCCCCCCCCATATAATTTGTGATCAGCCAGAGGAATCGCTCTGCATGAGGTTGAGCTACTTCTTTTTCTTTTTTTTGTCCTCTCTCTGTTGACGAAAGAAATTTCTCAATATGTCAGGCAGAGCATAGGAAGCGTATAAACATCTGAACACTCCATCTGGTCAAAATGCCGCTGTTCTTTGGCTGTGCTAACACTCTTCCCTCTTTACATATAAAGCATGTTTGGGACTTAATGACCACACTCCCATGATGGCACCAAATCACTTCTTGCCCCTGTATGGGTGGCTGATGTGTGCTACTCATATTTATCCCCTATTTCTCCCTTTACAGCTCTCATAGTGCCTATGCAACTAATCATATCAGGACTGCCTGCAGTGCAGTCAAGGCTTTATCCCTACTGCAGCCATTTCAGCATGCTGTATACCAACTGAGAAATGTCATGATTTTGTTTGTGAACAGGGTAACTATTTGAGAAGCATCTGAGTATGTACTTAAACTTGATACGTTAAAACCTTGGAAGCACTGGAACATAACCTTTGCACAAAGCCTAATTTAAAAAAATGAAGATTAGACAACAGAGACTTCCAGAGAGAAATCCTGCCATTGCAAAGCTTCTCACCAGCTCCATAATCCTGTCAGTAAGCCAGTGGATTGGACTGTTATAATTTTAAAACAAATCAGAAAATTAAACAAAAAAAATGATCGGCCACTAGTTTCAGCATTGCCAAAGCGTTTTTGTTTGTGTGGATTGCTTCTCTGTCGCTAAACTGCTTGTATGAATCACAGGTTGCTGCTGCCACATATTTTTGCCATATATGTACCCAAAAAAGCACACACTTTGTCCAGATGAATGAGAGAAGATGGAGCTACATGTGCTATGCGTTCAATGAGAGCCATTACTTAACTAGCCAAGGAACAAGATCTTGTATATGTGGCCATCTCCATTTAAAGACAGAGCTGATGTGCAATTACTTTACATATTATCATAGTAGGACTTCTGGGTTAAGCTCTTCTTCAACAGATTGACTGTCACTGACCTGTTGTTCTTGACAAATGGAACCAACAATTGACTACTGATTGGTAATGTGGTTCTGGTTTGTCTCGACAGAAGTCTCTGAGCAGATGAACCAAGATTCTTCTCACAAGGAACATTTCTGCGATATCTCATTTTGACTTCTCTAGTAACTGTTTTGCACTTTGAACTGCACGTTCTGCCAAACCGTTTGACTGATGGACCTCAGCACTACTTGTGACATGAGTAAAGTCCTATTCTTCAGCAAATCTTTTGAACTGCTGGCTTGTAAACTGCATTCCCTCATTAGAAATAACTTTGTGTGGACTACCATGTACTGCAAAACGACGCTTCATCTTAATGACAGTACTGGATGCTAGGTTAGGAAGCATGTCAGTCTCGAACCAAGTGGAGTAAGAGTCTACTAACCCAAATAATGTTGACCATTAAACTTGAAAATGTCAGTGGCTACTGTCAACCAAGGTAGTTCAAGAATCTGGTTTAGCTGAAGTGGTTCCTTCTGTTGATGTGGCTTTGTACTATTACACACGGAACAAGATAAAAGTACTCTCTCAATGGCTTGTGATATAGAAAGCCAAAATACTAGACCTCTCATCCTTCTTTTCGACTCCTGGGTGACCACGATGCAAGATAGTAATGTACTCTTGTTGCAATGACTTTGGAAAACCTACTTTTGGACCTTTCATAATGATACCATTGTCAGACAAAATCTCATCTCAGTATGGTAAACAAGATTGCTTTGACTGACATCATTGATTGATAAACTGGTTGAGCCTTTGTAAAACTGGATCTGTGGCTGTGTGATCTCTCAGCTCATCAAGACATGTTGAAGAAAAATTTCTTACTTCCGTGACTTCAAAATCAAGGTTCTCATTCTCATGCTGTTCTGTGGTATTTCTGGGTGATCTGGATAAATTATCAGCAAGACAGAGAAGTTTGCCTTTCTTGCAAGATTGAAATTATACTTTTGCAATCTTAGCATCATGCACTGTAGTTGGGCTGGAGCTGAATGCATAGGCTTTCTCAAGATAGTTACTAAAGATTGGTGGTCTCTTTCGATCTGGATAGGTCTACCATAAACATAATCATGGAACTTTGAACATGCAAACACAATTGCCAAAAGCTCTTTCTCAATCTGGGCATACTGTATCTCAGTTTGGGTAAGAGTTCTCAATGCATAGGCAACAGGTTGATCCTCCTGTAGAATGACTGTACCAAGACCATATTTCGAAGCATCACAGGAAAGAGTAACTGGCTTGCGAACGTCATAATATCTGAGAGTTGGTGGGCTAATGATTCTCTGTTTCAGGACTTCAAATGCTCCAGTTGCAGCCATGTGCTTGGGCCTGTTTCTTTTAATAATGTGCTGCATACTATCAACATGAGCTTTATCACAGTGCCTTCTAGAGCTGTTGTCATTTGTAACTTTTCTGTGAGCTTGTATATCTGACAAATCTAAATGGCCTTATTCAAAGTTAAATCACTGTCATGAAGCAAAAACTTTCTCACAACACCATCTTTAATACCACACACAAGTCTGTCCTTTATCAACTCATACCTTAAATCACGAAATCTGCACACTTTAACTTTATTTCTCTGGTCGGTTCTTTATGCTAAAAAGGTTTCACCAGGCTTTTGATCCCTTGTGTAAAATAAGTGCACATTTGTCTCGGAGTTACACGTTTCTCTAAACTTAAGTTTAAGTACTGTGGGTCCTCCCTTGACTCAGCCTGTACAACAAGATGATGTTTTTTTCCATCTCTGGTATATATAGCAGGTGCATAGACAAATGAACATTCCCTTTCTATGGCTTCTGACCCACCCAAATTAAGTAGAATAAATGCCTTTGTTAAGGTCATCTTTATCAGAAAATGCAACCTGTATGAAAATGTTATACTCTTCCTCAAACACTTTCTCCAGTTCTCAGCAATATTACTGTCAAAACGCAAGTGCACTGGGTTTTCGAAATCCATCTGCCATGCCCACAAAGTATGTACAAACACACTGAAAAATATGGCCCTTGCAATTATGTGCAAAGAAACTGTTCTGTGAGCTTGTAACAGCATTCAAATGCACAATAAACTCTGAAATACTGTACTTTGGGAAATACGCTCTGTAATGGCTTTATTCTGTGAAATAACTTTACTGTAACACTTTGCAAGCATGCAATACTTTACACACTTTTGATAACTCGGATATCTTTGTTTAATACGAAAAATACTAGCTTTGCAAAAATGTGGTCATTTCCCTTTATTTTATTAGTTTTATGCCATTAGGGCTTTATTTCAAACAATTTCCATAGTAATTCAAATATTTTTATCAATATCATACATATTGGTTTATGCAAATATCAGTTAGAATATTCTGTATGCCCTGTTTCACATTTTATGAGAAAGAAATTGTGCTGAGCAAGTTTAATACCTGAAATTGTTTTCTGACCTGTTTTGTGAAGTATGCACATTTTAGGGATGATTCACTCCTTTATATTTACTGCATGTCTCTTGGTCTTGCTTCTGGATCCCATCCTGACACCATTTCCTTTTAGACATCCCACGTCTAACACCATGTCGCTTGTCTCTCTCTAACATTGATGACAAGCAGGTGGGGTATTTAGTTTAGATGCTTTAATACATGGAAACACATCAGGATGGATAGTAGCATCATAAAATACAAACTAGTTAACAGACAGACCTTACATACATACATGCTTAAATCTCAACAGCTTACTACAAAATGGCAGCCTAGCTTGCATATGCTCAGTATTTTATACACTTCTGCAAGCCCTTAGATAGCTTCTTAAAGGTACATGCACACATATACTGTCATATCCTCAGTTTAAAGAAGAAAAAGTATGCAAGCATATACAAACAAATTACATATAATGCTTTCCATAATTAAGACACCTTAGTGTCATGTCAGATATACAGACAGAGAAGCAAAAGCATTTTTCAGTTTGATGCATACTTACACACTGTTAGAGATGGAGTATTGCACTGTTTTCATGTTATCTTGAATATTTATTTCCAATAGTTTAAACACAAATTGGAGCGAGCATTGTCCATTATATCATCTTGTAGCTTTGACACCTTTATCATTTGTCTTAATTACTTCCTTGCAAAGTTCAGAAATTAAACTGATAATGCTCCAACCTTAAACAGTGGAACTCAAATCAGATAATGACTTTGGCTGTATTGTTAGCCGGATACAATCACAGCTTCATTCCATTTCTGCAATAATTCCATAGTCGGCATTCAACCTTCTTCTGTCTCCTTTATCACAGGAGGAGTTTTGAATGACCTGCCATAATAAAACCATTTTGCGTGTGTGCTATCCCTTCTCCTGTCCACTAACCCCAGCCCTACATTTTGGGGGACTAAACACCCTTTGCTACTTATTAGGCAACTAAACACCAATTCCCTAACAGTACCACTACACAAGACCGAGACAAACTCACAAGCACACCAGTACTAAAACAGCAAACATTTATCCTCTTTCATAACCTTTCCTCTAACTCACACACACTTGTGCTTGCCCACACGCACACTTGACCCCCAATCCTGAAATGTTTTTTACAAGTTTGAATAGTTTAATGCTCAAAAAGAAACATTCAGCCATTTCACCATCAAAACATTGAAACAGATCATACCTGCGGCCAACTGTTCTGTACCCTTTACAATGCTCATCTGTTTTGCAGTTGAGGAATTATGATCCACTTGTGTATGTGAAGCTAGCCTACTACTGTGACTGCAGTTGTACTAAATGGAATGCTACATTTTCAGTTCATGTAATAACTCTTTAATCCTTTTCACTTTTCTTTTATTGCTTTTAGAATGTTGTATAGAAATGTCCTACAGTTGTTAATAACATTAATATTAGCAATGTACTTTTTGTTTTGTAAACGTTATTCATACAATTCATTGTTTGGTAGACACAGATGTATATTTAAGGGAAATCGGGGAAGTACTAAGAGAGGAATCATTTAGAACTACCTGTACTCTCATTGTACTTTTAATTCATTTAATTTATGGGGGAAGGATACTGCCTGTGTGGGCTTTTCCTTACTTATGATTGCACATTTCCTCATAATCATAACACTGACCATATCTGCATCTATCCTGTGCCATCTTGAATGACTCACTGAATTTGCTTTCTGCTTAAGCTTTATTTGAAATGAATTTCTCCATAAGGATCGCATCAATGTACAAACTGTATTTTCTGTGTTTAAGATGTAAACATTTGGGAAGAAGAAACTGCCAAATAGTGTAGAGAAAGTGAAGTTCACTATGGTAGGTGGATAAATGGAAGAATACTGAAAGATTAGGGACACTGACTGCATGCTTGAACAAAAGAATGACAGAAGACTACAAAAAACGCAGTAGTGGTACAGACATTTGTATTACTTTTCTGAGACTGTTTTGAATGAGGTAGTTTTTTACGCCCCCTCAGTTCTTACAGTAGTTGTATCTCAGTCTAACCTTAATAAGTCATGGGTGGTCGGTGTGGTACTTGGGGTGGAAGAGATTTGTGTGTGATTATGTTCATCAACAGGATCGGGGAGGATAAGACTTAGATGTGGCCATTAAACTCCAGTACTGGGGGGAAAAGCCATAATGTCTGTTCTGAAGGAAGGACTTAAGTGTTTGTCAATGGGGGTGAGAACATTTAAAAAAAAAAAAAAAAAAAAGATGTGTAGAAAATATTTGTTAACTCCTCACTTATTGTTCCTTTTGAAAGAGAAAACATCGACTATCAGGGGAACCCTTTTATTGCCAAGCTGTGAGCTTCTGTGTCTTTTTGAATGCCACAGACAGTCTTTTGATGTCTGAATTTTGGCAAAGGCTGTAGCTGAAATCATGCCAACATGTTATTAAAAAGCTTTGTGATTAAACTTGTTTTTCAAATGATGAGAGAAGTACTGGAAAACTCATTACAATTAATTAAGATGTTTACATACACCATGAATCAAATCCAACCCCTTTCTTTTTGTCTCTGCTGATTTGTTTGCCCCTTCTGTCTGTGATATTATCAAATTAACATGTGAGAAAAGAGAAACATGTTTCACAGCTTTTAATAATTTTATCACTTATGCAGTCACAGCTGGAGAACAGGAACATTTGGAAAGGGGCAATTTTATTTAATTATATTATTGTACAAATTTCAATAAAAAAATTGTTCTAGCCAGATCATTTATAAACATGGCATGAACCAGAAACAGTACATGTGTAAATTCATTCTACACTGTCATTTAACCCATGTTTCACTACGCTTTCAGGTAATTTTAAATATACTAATATGTCAGTGATGATGTACAAGGCAGCTGCTTAGTGCAGATCTGCTCATGTTTGTAATGCTCAGCAGACTTGAAAAACATATAATAACTGCAACATAAATGAATATCTTACTGTGTTCTTATAAGAACCTAAAAAGAGATGTTTAACCGGCACAACTGCAGCAAGTCTTGAGACTGAAAGATAACAAAACAGGCTTATTTGTCACCTGTAAAATTTGCCTGCTTTACATCTGAGTTTTTAAAGCAGTTTTTGCCGATGGACTGAAATGTAATTAGACAGCTGGAGGGACTAGCAAGAGAAGAGACTGAGTCATGCCTGAGAAAAGAACAGAAATATGCACAAAATTGTACTTGTATGGAACTGCGTTCCAGTCTGCATAAAGTACAGTACTTCTGTTCCTCTAGTGAAATGTAATTGAATGAATAGATGGGAAACTGCAAGTTCACCCCTGGTTTAACACCCATGCTCCTCATGAATAGGGGCAATAAGTAAAAGTCCCTACATTGTCTTATTTTGTCTGCCTCTGTATTATTTGTACGCAAAATACAAAGGCTAAAGACTACCATGGAATTGTAAGGCTAGGCTTCTTAATAATCTCACAGATCACTAGCTTAGTAAATACTCATGGACCTATGGATTTTTTGTATCCATTTCGTGTATATCTCTGTTCTTGTATAGCTATTATCCTATTGCAAATGTATTCATGAAAGTAATCTATTACTAACATATTCCTATAAGCCTGAAATACTCACTGTGGCTAGTCCGCATCCCTGTGCATAGACTGAAGTCCCCCAACATCTATACAAGGGGTACATTTTCTCCCCAGTCCTGCCTTCTTTCTTTCCTAATACGTCATCATGGTTCCTTTCCTCCCCACCCTCATTTTCATCTGCCCACTCGTGCAGCAGGCAGACCAGCACAAGGAATGGCCCTCTCTAAAACATCCAGGGATACGTAAATGAGAATAATACCTCACCATGTCTACTGCTTTTATACCCATCTAGAATGGCTCCAAAGTCTGGCCTCCAACATACCTTCAACACGACATTATTAATTGTGCCAAACTTTTCAACTGTGTTTTTTTTTTCTCTTTTGGTTGTAGCTGACATTTTGCTTATTTACTGATAGTTGATACAAGCTTGTTCAGGAAACACTGCAGAAATGTGTCTCAGTGTTATTTAGAGATGCTTTCCTCTCTCTGACCCTATCTAACTACCTCCCCAATTCAGTTCATTGCTGTCTTCCCACCTCATCTGCTTTTGGTTGCATTGATTATGCCAACTACATTTTTCCATCTGCTTTAAAAGCCCCTTTCCATCTGCCCTCAGTGTTCTTGCACTTGTAAAAATGTTTGGTAGGACTTATGTGTTCTGAATTCCCTCTTCTCTGCTCCAAGTGCTGTGCGATTCCTACCTTGGAACATATCCAGTGTACATATTAGCCCTGTTATCCATTTCTATACTTGCCCAAACAGCACCTTGGATACCACTGCTGCACACACCTGATGCCATTTGTAAGTAATTGTACTATAAGGTGGAGCCCCCTCAAACCACCTTACTAATGCAAGCTAACTGTAATTCAAACCATGCACCTTACCTTAGAAAACCCTTTCTGTAACACCACTACTATTCAGACAAACCCCATCCTGTGGTATTGCTATGATTTAAGGATTTTTTTAGTGTATATTGTGTGGAAAATGATCACAGTAGTACAGTGTTTCATTTTTCGTGATTCATTTAATCTGGTTTTGGGGGAGGGTTGTAAGTATTTGGATGTGTCTACATTTTTAAATATACACACTTTTTTGATTTAGGCCCTGACTTTGACAATATGTTCTACCTGTAGTCTGTAACTTTTTAGCAGTAGCAGATTAGCATAGATGTAAGAATGGTTTGGTTATGGTAATGGAGGTGGCATTTCATTCAAGTGTGGAGGAGTAACAGTGCTCTTTACTGTCTTATTCCCTGGATAGTTTGTTGACTTGGGACAGTCTACAGAACAAGTTGTTTCTTTAATCAAGTCCTTGCCTTTTTTCTATTGCATTTTTGTGAGTATATGTGGTAATGTGTGATATGTTTGTGTATGCACATGGTGTTTATTTATCTCAGTGGTATATTTCTGTGGTGGATGTGTACGCACAGTACATGCAGTTGTGTTTTTGCACATAACTGTGTCATACAGCAAATATGCTGCTATTTTAAAATGAAAAACAATGAGATACAGAATAATAGAAAGCAATGAGGGTTCCACTGCTAGAACACGATCACCAATTGTATCGCTAGAGACCTGTATTCGAATCCTAAATGGGTTTGAGTCACTGCATACTCTACCCACACCTTCTCTTAGGAATAAGTTAGGCAACCATGTAGCAGCTTGGGGAACTACAAAAGAACAGGGTTTAAGTAGTCTAAGTTGTCTGGTGGTCACTTCGGAAGATTAACATTATGACCTGTTAATGTGATGCATCTGGTAGTCCAAGGTTTGATTACATGGCCTCCATTTCTCTACTGTGACTCCAAACAGCTCACATAACCAGACAGTGCTCCCTGACTGACTAACAAATCCAAGCAAAAATGCAAAAATATTTTTACCTTAAGCCCAAATATTGAATAGTATATAGAAATTCATGTTACAGCATTTGACAGCAGTGCTGTAGTAACATTTGTTGTAAAACCTACATCGGTCACCCTAGCCATATCAGCTCTGAGAATCAAAGCTTTGAACAAAGACTGTTGTTCTTCTTCTTCTTTCGGCTTTTCCCGGTTAGGGGTCACCACAGTGGAACTGCGGGCCGCTAATAATTGGCAGTAGATTTTTACAGTGCCGAGGTGACAGCCCAACCTTCAACAAAGGCACGCCCATTCAAGCATGTCTTTCGAACGCCACTCAACCGTGGGGAGGACATGCAGACTCCACACAGAAGGCGCTCCAGCTGAAAATTGAATGGGTGACCCTCATGCTGTGAGGTGACAACGCTACCGCTGCACCACCGTGGCTTTTTGAACAGTGACTATACAGCATGCTTTACACTTTCATTACAATTATATTTTGCCGGAGTATTGAGATTTCTTTTTGACATAGACCCTCAAATATGTTCTATTCTCAAAATGACCTCAGTCAACTTAATAATATCTAATATTTTAAACATGTATAATAAAGGCATACTGCTGTATTTCTTACCATTTTAACTAATTTACTATGAAATGGAGTTTAAAAGTCCATGAGAAACCTCCACTTTAATGCAGAGAAACCAAACCTGATGCACACTGCAGAAAATATAACTTGCAATGAACAGGAAATAAATGTGCCATTATACGAATAGTAACTCACCTCTGTAATTCAGAGAATTAGTGCAGTAAAGGCTTTAGGAAGAAGTACCCTTAGTGGACTTGCTGATTGATCTGCATCACCTTTGTTTTAATGGTTTAACAGAATGTGGCAGGTTGCTGTTTTTTGTATATTGTCAGATAATGAGTAATAATTTATATGATAAAATGTTTCAAAAACATGTATAAAGTTGATAATATTTATTTGTTAATAGAACAGGGACTGCATAAAGTTTATTAGCTTACATTTGGTTTCCTTTAGATACTGTGCCTTATAATGTATTACTTCAAAAGCTGCAAATTTTATGTTTTTTAAATGAAGTCCTGTGAAAGAACTTGGTTTATTTGCAAATGACCTGAGTTTATATCTTAAATTCTACATGCAAGTCATGTGAGCCCCAAATCTTGACAAGCTATTTTATGCTTGATTTCGTAGGTCTTACTCTAAAAAAGATATATTTAAGATGATCAAAGTATGATGTTCAAACACATGGACTCTACCTCATTAACATTTAACTTGTCACAGCTTTGAGGTACAATCTGTTGTAATAAAAGGCACTTGCTAGACGATTGCTTTAGGAGATGTTATCTTCCGATTTATTTTTAGCAATAGCATAGTGCTTATGTTCTTCCTCACAGATTCATACATTTTTGTAACCGAAAATGTTAGCTCATAGTAAAAAAAAAAAAAAAAAAAAAAAAAAAAAACAAAATCTATGTTTAGGATTTAACACTGTCACACAAGGGTTTACTTTTCCATGAAGTTCAGTTCATTAAAAGATGAAACATCCTCACCACAAATCTCTGTGTGGTGTCATGTTTATGCTGTGACTGAATTTTCTTAACTAAAAGGGGAGGTGGGATGGCAAATTCTCACCATCTGGTATGAATGTTTTTAATTTATTTTTGAAATGTGAAAAAAATATGTGGTTGTAGCTTAGAACGTGATTTCTGGATATAATTGCATTGGTCTACCTCTGTCTCATCAACTTACCTGCTGTCATAACCAAACAGTGTACTAGTTAATGTGCCAAGCATGTCAGTGTCATAAAAATTTCCCTCCCTAAAAACCTGTAAAAAATTTCACAAAGGCATTTTCCCTTTCCTCTTGCTTTGACATCTTGGAACATCTCATTTCTTTCCCATAGGAACACAGTTGTATTAGTAGTGGCAATTGAACTGATGTAATCTAGCCTGTATTGTTCAGTTTTGCTTTAAAATGTTCCACTGTTCCTTGCAAACACTTTTTTTAAAACATTTTTCATGACAAATTCATATTTTATATTTTACACTTATTTTTGTTTTAGAAGTACAGCACTTTTAGTCAGGTCGTATTCTTTCAGAGTGAACGTGAATAGATAATTTTCAGGCAATTTCTTACTAATTTGAATATTGCCCCTCATGATTAGAGGTCAAAACTGCTTCTATATTTTTATTATTTCCTAGGTAAATCCCACTGGTTTATATAATGACTGTTTTGCGGGGGATGACATGGGGTGCAGTATTCCAGAAGCAAATAGAACTTGTTTTACAAAATGTAATGATGTAGTGAAAGATTTTCACAGTAGATTGAATTAATATACATTGTGTGGTATCTGCTACCTGGCGTTAAAAACACAGAAGTAATGAATCTATCAGCAGCTGATGTGCTTAATCTTTGAAGTGGTATTTACTGAGACTTTATTCATGCAATAGTGATGATATTTTTTTTGCTGGAAACATATTTGCAACAATGGTTACTGTTTAACTGGACCCTCCCTAGAAGGGAGGATATTTGGTTGTAGCAGAGGGGTGAAGGAGGTAAGTGATTGACTCCATAGTAGTACCTACTCTTGCTTGGTATGGTTCTTTAGTATACATTTAAACTAGAGGGGAGATGCCCATTGTCTGCTTTGCATCTGGCTACCCACCTTTTTCTAAGGAAATCTGTCCTTTCAAAGTTTTGCAGATGAGAATTAGACTTTCCTTGTATAACCAAAGGAAACTTGACTTTTTTTTAGAATTACTTTATGATGGCATGGCCAGAGCCAGAGCCTTCTGGATAATAAAAATAAAAATGACCCCAGCTTCTTTCAGTGAGCTGCAGACTTGTAGAAGAGTTCACAACTCAGAGTACTAAATATTCTAACATCCCCAAAAGAAAGTGCATCCATCCACAACTCCCTTTTCCCATTTTTGAACATGGGGTCAGGGTGTTACTTCAAAAGTGACAATCATCTAGAGCCAGTGTTTACACTGTCAGGTGGCTAGCCTGCCTCTGTAGTTCTTCCACACTGCGCACTCACTCACACTCAAACCTATGGCCAACATAAGAGCGTCCAAGCCACCTACTACATGTCCTTAGGTTGTGGGAAGAAACCGGAGAACCCAGAGGAAACCCACACAAACACAGGAAGGACATGCAGAATCAGCATAGAAGGGACCCCAGCTGATAATCAAACCGAGGAACCTCTTGTTGTGAGGTGACAATGCTATACGCTGTATCACTATGCCAAAAAGAAACTGCATATTAGTAAATAACTC
Source organism: Protopterus annectens (assembly GCF_019279795.1). NCBI lineage: Eukaryota > Metazoa > Chordata > Ceratodontiformes > Protopteridae > Protopterus > Protopterus annectens. The sequence continues at coordinate 395,608,348 of NC_056739.1, read as the reverse complement.
TGAACAGTACTGCATTTAATTAAACTTATCTGTTTTAAGATGAGTAACAGATATTCACTGTACTGTTACCATGCACTTTTAATTCTAAAAATAACAAGTCTGGATTATTTTATGCAATACAATAACAATTTTGGCTAAATGCCATTTCAGCCGGTCATGCCTGTCACATTCATTCTTGCATAATTTGCTACCTGCATTTTAAATATTTTGGGTCTTTGCTGCCTTTAACATCAACTGGTAATTTAATTCCAGTATTCTGTTACCCTCTCTGAAGTTACTACCTTTTCTGAAAGCCAACTGATTTGTCTGCTATTCTGCCTAAATATTAAAAACTAAACCTGGTCCAAATTTTCTCTCCTTTTTAAGCTAAAATATTCCCATAGAACTAGGTCTTGTGTAACCTTACAGGATTTTCATGGGAATTTATACATTTCCCATGCTGCTGTACATTTTAGTCATACTTGGGACTTGTAACAAGTTTGCAGCAATTGCTTCAAATGGTCTGGATTTTTTTTTTGGGGGGGGGGGGCTGCTGCTGAGAAGTACTTTTGACTATTTTTGACATTCTACTAATCCAATTAAAGCAATGGGCATTTTCAGGATCCTGACAGAGGCTAGTTTTTTATTGTACAGCTAAACGATCATTAAAATTGCCATGCTTTACAGTTGACCTAAAACTTTGTTTCATTGGCATTGCTATGATCATGCAAATCGTGCTTGTGTAAACCTTATAGATGCCTAATGTATAAGTTTTGGTCTGTTTGAATCATTTGTCCCCTTGATGTGGTTAATTTAAAAATACTTTTGCTCTGATTGTGATTTTTTTAGCACAGTAGTTTACAACTTGGGCTTGGCATTCTTTTGAAGGTGGTATGTTATATTCTCACAAAATGCAGTGCTTTTACAATGGTGAATCCATGGTAGTGGTAACAATGTAATATTCATTTTAAGTCTTTTAGCAGTTGAACTGTGCTGTACAACTTTCTTGTACAAATGTTTTAATAAAAATAGTATTATTTTTTTATATGCAATGAATTTTAGTTAAACATTGGCTCTAGATGATTGTCACTGCTGAAGTGGCATACATACTGTGACTGTTCACTTTTAGTTTGGGTTGATTTATAGTCTTGCAGTTTTTGCTTAATGACATTGGTGCTGTCTTTTCAGCCTGTGAAATACTGGTGCACTGGTGTGTGCCCTTGTATAAGACACATGCCCAGTTTATAAAAACAAAAATCGACTCTGGTATAGGTACGCAAACAACAAAAATGGTGTCCTAGAGTTCTTCACACCAACATACGCTGCATTACCTAGAGAAAAAAGTGTTTTGTTGCTGCAATAGCTGCAGCCATATAGCTGACAGAAATGTGAGTTGTCTCACAGCATGTGCGTAATTTGGATGAAGTGCCTTTTGAAACTGTGTAACAAAATATATGTTAAAAGTAATCAGACTGCAGAGGCTACAGTTTTTATTTACTGTAAACATATCTCTGAATTTGTCAAATGTTCCCCAAGGCTTTATCATGGCCAATTAGCATTATGTCTAGAGAAATAGTACAGTAAAAGTTATATGATGGTATTCTTTCTTACAACTTGCAGGATTTTCCAAAGGTATGGGGGCTTGCAGACTTCTCAATAGGGACGTTTAACTTTATTTTATTTATTTAATATTTGTTTACTGGTAAAGTCCAACTTGGAACAAAGCCAATTTTCAGCGGCGGCCTGGGGAAAAATGCTCCAGATACATATTTGAAAACATTGGAGGAAATCGGAGCACCTGGAGGAAACCACATGAATGCAGGGTGGACATGCAGACTCCGCACAGAAGGCACTCCAACCGAGAATCAAACCTGAGAACCTCTTGCTGTGAGGTGACAACGCTTCCGTTGCACCACTGCACTGTCCAAGTAGACTAGAAAGCACACGGTCATGGAACCTACTGTATGTTATGGCTATCATGCATAGCTTCATAAAATTGTCTGCTGTTAAAATGGTTAGACTTCCATTTTCATGTCAGTGTATATTTGCACTTTTTTACACCCTTCGCCTGTCAATTGATGTGTGGCATTAAACAGTTACTTAACAATATACACACCAAGCTTTACATTCTTTGGCTCTACCACCAGTTACAACCAGATAACTAAATTTGTCTTTTGTATTGAGATCTGGTAAAGCTTTACATGAAATGCCTTCTGTGACACCTGTTAAGCAGACTTCAAAAGTTCCTCACAGGCTATGGTGGTTGTATGTGTGTTTATTTATGTACGTATGTGTGTGTGTATAAAATATATGGTTCCCCTGCATTTTACTGAATGTATGTTTGTTTGACAAATGCAGGGGTGTGATATAATTTTGATTGTACAGATGTCCGAATGGCGGTGGCGGGTGAGACCGTATGTGTATGTAAGCTAGATTTAGGGTTGGGGATGTGTGAAGGATGGATATTGTATGTTTCCGTGCAAGTTTTTGTGAGAGTTTATGTATTTTACTGTAGGGGTTAGGTTATGGGATAGATGTAGTATTGTTTGTGTGTGTTTGTGAATGTTTATGTCTGAGTTTGTCTTGTCTAGTGGCAGTGTTACAGGAAGATTTTAATGATAAGGTGTAGGGTTAGGGTTGAGGGAAGGGGTAACATTAAGGTTAGGGTCAGCATCCATTACTAAAGTCTCATTGGGGCAGAGCCCCCTTCCTCATTGGAATATGCTTTTATGGCATGAAAGCAAGTATTAATGGACTATAGCAGCAAACTTGGATAACTAATTGCAAACTGGAGGCCGATACTAAAATTAACCAACAAGAGCTAGACCAGACAAATGCTTGCTGTGGAAATAATAGACTTGCCATCAGTGCTAAGAAATGTAGCATAGTTTTGTTTGGTAACCAACATCTTTTTTGCTTTACATGTAAATAACTTTACAACTAAATCTGACCTAGACATCAGAAACTTTGGTATCTATGTTGATAACAAGACTCTCCTTTGAACTCCATGTCTTTATTGTAGTTATAAAATACTTCTGCCTTGCACAGCTTTTTCTTTGTGCTGTCTCCTTAAATTTCATAGATGTTATAGTCCCACTTTATTCATCCTTTCAGCTTTGGCATGCATCTCTCTAAACATCTCAACCAAATTGAAGAGACTTCAAGGTTTCCCTCCAAAAATTGAATTTATTTATTTTTTGTTTATCAGGAAAGTCTGACTGGGTAATATCCATTTTCAAAGGAGGCCCGGAGAATAAAAACTGATCTTGGGTTTCAGTAACCCTGGCTACTTTGAAAGACCAAAAGCTCTTTCCTTGCACTTAATGTCATACAAACTCCTGAGGGGTGATCTCAGCTTAGCCTTCTGTGCTACATGTGTGCCAGCACTCTTTGAACTCCTTCACCTAAATAGAACCAGTTGTAAGACAAATGCCCACGCCGAGTGATCTAAACCTATACTACCATATCAAAGCTACAAGATAGTATAACAAATACTTAACCCAATGGCTTCCCTAGTTCTGGAATAGGCAGTTATTAGATACTGAGCAGAATACTTCCCTAACAACCTTTTATAATTCGGCAGGGTGACTGGATCCAGGATTGAAAATTTTCACTGGGGGTATGTGGAGAAGGTCTACTTGATATGGGGGATGTTACGTCTCCCACTGGTACTGGATGATGTCTTGGCTGTAAGCTTAGTAAGAACCTATGAACATATTTCCAATAATTTCTTTACTATGAACAAAATTGGGTTTGTTACCAACTTATTATCTACCTCCACATTTCCCTTAAGAACCCGCTTAAGAATTTTCTAATTGTCTGAAATTTGTTGATGTTAATTTCTGCATCTTTAATACATTCAGTTCTTGATAAACATGCTTGACATTTAGTATGTACTGATCTTTTTGTACTATTGTCTGTCAGATGCACTCTCTAAAATTTAGCATTGTATTGTCAATGAGAGTTCAATTAGCTTGAAATTATTTGGGGGGGTGACACATGCTTTACAATAAATTTTAAGAGTTCCACAGTCATGTTTGATCTATTCTATTGATTATTTTTGGGGGAATAATACACATTTTCATGTGGATACATGTATTAGGCAGATTAGCCTGACATTCTTTTAAAGTTCTAGTGTGAATGGTACTTTATTCTAGTTTATACAGAAGGTTTGTAAATGTCTTTGACTGGAGTAGTAAAATATCCACTCCTAGCCAGCTCCCATTAGCATAAATTAGAGCAGGCCTTGCAGTTCCTTAGGACCAGCTCTAATTTATTTACTGGACATCAGCACTGGTATACTGGCTTGTGGAATGGAGTGGTTCTCGTGAGAAGTCACTGTTCATGCCTGACACTGTTGTGCCAGATTATATATGTGTGGGTGGGTGAGTATTTGTCTCATCCTGACACTGTTGTGCCAGATTATATATGTGTGGGTGGGTGAGTATTTGTCTCATCCTGACACTGTTGTGCCAGATTATATATGTGTGGGTGGGTGAGTATTTGTCTCATCCTGACACTGTTGTGCCAGATTATATATGTGTGGGTGGGTGAGTATTTGTCTCATCCTGACACTGTTGTGCCAGATTATATATGTGTGGGTGGGTGAGTATTTGTCTCATCCTGACACTGTTGTGCCAGATTATATATGTGTGGGTGGGTGAGTATTTGTCTCATCCTGACACTGTTGTGCCAGATTATATATGTGTGGGTGGGTGAGTATTTGTCTCATCCTGACACTGTTGTGCCAGATTATATATGTGTGGGTGGGTGAGTATTTGTCTCATCCTGACACTGTTGTGCCAGATTATATATGTGTGGGTGGGTGAGTATTTGTCTCATCCTGACACTGTTGTGCCAGATTATATATGTGTGGGTGGGTGAGTATTTGTCTCATTCCGTTTAGCACAACTTTATTCTCAAATGTTGAGCACATAGCATGCGGTTTAAGCAAGGCTTCAGTAACTGATATAGCTGTAAAGAAATACACATAACATAAATGTCGAATTTTTCAAGGTAGTCTGTTAAAGCATCTTGAGGAGAGCTTTCAAAATATCAAGAGCAGAGTGGTAGCTACACGTCTCACTGTGTGATCTGCTGCTAGGAAATTGCCAAGTGGGTAACATTCCTTTTATCTTGTCTTTTTAAGTTCAAAGACGATTCTGCTCCGACATGCGTCTTACAAATGTGTGCACTTCCAGTTAATGTTGCATTGAACAGACTGTGTGTTTGGAAATCTCAAATAAGTTGAAGTGTGAGGTGTAGACCCCAGGAGATGCAGGCTGCTGTTAGGACTCTAACAAGTAGCAGATGCCTCTAGGACAGACTTTAGAAGCATAAATATTTACACAAGGTATAGCTTTCACTTTCAGGCTGTCAGTACAGTATTAATCTTTCCTTCTTGCCCTTTACAGTTTTTCTGTTCTAAAAATCCCTCACGCTCTTTCTATTTGTTTACTCTACTTCGAGCATCCTCTCAGCCAAGCTTTGAACAAAACTGTGAAGAACGGCTAGCAGCATGGCTCTGAAATTACACTTCAAGCTATAAATTAAGCAGTTTGCAGCAGATATGGGTTTGATTCTTAATGGTTCTCTGCTGTCTGTCATGTCACCTAGAAAGACATTTTAACTACTTGGTGTTTCATGGTTACAGCCATCATTGTCATTGTGCCTAATGGTTTAAAAACTGTCAAGATTTATATTTTGCTAAATATATAATGCTGTAAGAGACTTTAAATCCTGTATAAATGGAAACTGTCACTTATACAGTAGAGTTGTGGGGACTAATGAGATCTTGTTGTGTTTTGTGTACATGGCGATAATGATAAGCTGGCTAGCTCTGATGGTATATGTGGGTAAAGCCCAGAGTATGGCATGGGTGACCCAAGTCTGACAAGTATATTCATCACCTGCTGTATGTGTTATGGAAAGAAAGAGTGAAGCTTAAACCTGCCCACCTATGTTCAAGGGGGAGGTGTGTGTTTGGAGCGCACACTCTAGGGTAGAATCCTCTAATCGGAGAATCATACAGGGGTACCTGCCTACAAAGGAAGCAAGGTCAGTTAATTATGTCACATGTAGGTGTGAAATGTCCATTTCAAAGGCCCATTGTACACCAAAGCCCTTGGACACTGATGACCAGGCACAGTGGGAGTTAATCTTAGAGAGAGAACCTCAATGTTTGTTTGTGTAAAGTCGGGCTGTCTGGCTGAAAACCCTCAATGTAGGGCTTTCAACCAGAAGGAAGGAAGGAAGGACTGAACTGGTCAATACAGTAGCCAAAGGTGGGTGGCTAAGCTCGATTGGTAAAAAACGGCATTTAGCTAACTAAAAAAGCTAGTTTGCTTTAAAGGAGGGAATGAAAGTATGAACACCATGCAGAAGCATACAGAAGTTTTTGGATCACTTAAGAAGTGTTCCTCGAATATGACACAGTTCTTAATTCTTTTGAAGTTCTGCCTAGTTTTAGTTATAGATAAAAAATAATAATTTTAAAGGTGTAGAGCAATGCCCCGAAACTGAATGCTTTCTGTGTATAAAAATCTCTTCTGTTTTAATTATTTGCTAATATTCTATGGTATAAAGAAATACTAGTAGGTGAAATATAATGTTAACTCAGTGTGTCTTTAAAGTCGAGTCAGAGGTGTGATACAAGACAGGTTTAAGGCAACATAGTAAAGATGTGGTTTAGCTTAGCAGCATTCAGCATTTTGATTATAACATTGCAGTGAAATTGCTTGATTTTTGTATGGGAATTTGTTGAAATTTGTTCCTAGATTGCAGCACTTGAAGCTTGGTTGATTTAGATGAGTTATAAATGTATTCTTTACGAGCTGTAGTATCTGTGCGTAAAACAAACTATTACATTATTCAATGGCTGGAGGAGAAAAATTGCCTGAAATTGGTGTCTGCACTACTCTACAGAAAAATATCTCATCCGTGATCACTGATATCCAAACTACTCTACAGAAAAATATCTCATCCGTGATCACTGGTATCCAAACTACTCTGCAGAAAAATATCTCATCCGTGATCACTGGTATCCAAACTACTCTACAGAAAAATATCTCATCCGTGATCACTGATATCCAAACTACTCTACAGAAAAATATCTCATCCATGATCACTGGTATCCAAACCACCACTAGAGCTGTTACGGCAGCATATGCAACATGTCTCCAAAGACATAAAGCAACACATTTCATCTTCATGCTCTGCACTTCTTTACTTCCTCTGAGGAGGCAGAGTTTAGGGGGAGATAACTATACAAAGGCAAGAAGCAGCTATATAAAAAGGATAGTATAACTGTTGTTTTGCTCTCTGCAGTTCATCCTGAATGCTTCCAACATATAGTTTCACATTTTTTAAAATATTTTTGACGTTTGATTTTATTTCCTAAGCACTCATTTGCTGCATTTATAAACTGCAGTAATGTTAGATAACCACATAATTTTTATGTTGCACATAAGTTTTCCTATCACTGTTGTCAAGATACTCAGATGTATTTTGTTAATGAAAATGTTTTGCAGCTGGAGTACTGCACCTTTCTTTACATCAAAGGAAGAAAGGTTTGAAACCAGGGCTGTATCTGTAAAACTGATCACTAAGTAGAGGAACAATCATAGGTTCATAGATTAGTACTAGGCTAACTGCCCTTATGAGCCATTTTAAGCTTAGCCAATTATCCCTTGTGAGACTCAAACCCTGCACCTTCTGTTTGCAAGGCAAACACCTTAACCATTAGGCCACCCAACTAGGCATGTGTGATAGAACCTAAATGTTGGGTAATATTGCGAGTAAGAGCTCGTCTTTCCCACTGTCCAGCAGCCTAATGCACAACAATCAGGATCCAAGACTGCAGGAGCCACAGGATAAGGTGCAAGCTGGCAGGCACTGAAGTGGGGAATCTTGGAAGGATCAGCAGTAAAACACTGTGGGCTAGGAAAAGGGAACTGGGAAATATGAGTTAAGTAATAGGGTGGTAAGGGATTATGTTCTGTTTTATGCATTTCAAGATTAATGTGTTTAATGTCAAAGAGAGCATGCTAATGACACAACTTCCCATTCAATTCACCAGAAAGGACATAATGGGCCATCTACAGACCCTAGAAATTACAGACCCATAAGTCTCACTAGTTTTATACATAAAACCATGGAAATAATTATCTTGGAGCTGATTAACAGAGAGATATAGTAAACCTCCAGACACTGGACCCAACCTGGTTTGGTTTCGTCAAGGGAAGATCATACTTAATCAACCTGGTGGACTTCTTTGAGACTGCACTACCTTGACCTGGCCAAGGCATTTGACACAATACCACACTCAGGCATTGTTGATAAACTCAAGAGGTTAGATGCAAACCTGCTGGCTCACAGACAGGACCCAGGAAGTTAGAATTGGGGAGTCCACCTCTGTCCACCTCTACAAAGAGGCCAATCACAAGTGGAGTCCCTCAGGGGATCAGTCCTTGGACTGCTCCTTTTTGGCATTTACTTCTCAGAAGTCAAGGCCAATGTCAGTGGTCTCTGGCTGTCTAAATTTGCAGATGATTGCAAATTAGGAGCTGTCATTGAATCTCACACTGTCACAAATGTTCTCCAGGAGGGGCTGACGCAAACAAACAACTGATGTCAGAGCCATGGACTAAAACTAAATGCCAAGAAATGCATAATAGTACCTTTCAGGAAGTCATCCATCCCTGGTAGCTATCATATTGACAACACACCCCTTAGAGTTGACCCAGTAGTCAGGGATTTAGGGACACACATATATAGTAATCTAGCCTTTGTTCATCACATGTCTACAGTGGTGAGGAAATCATTCTATGTTGCACAACTTATAAAGGTATGACATCTAAGTCCAAGGAAGTCATTGTTCCACTGTATTCCGCATTCATCAGACCTAGCCTTTGTTCATCACATGTCTACAGTGGTGAAGAAATCATTCTATGTTGCACAACTTATAAACAAAGGTATGGCATCTAAGTCCAAGGAAGTCATTGTTCCACTGTATTCTGCATTCATCAGACCAATCACTGAGTATAATTCCCCCTTTGGTATGTAGTAATATGTCCTATGCAGATTGCCTTCTAGACCCTATCCCTGCATTCTGTCTCCTACAGGCTTTTGATGGGAGATCTATGCCTGGCATACAGGGCATTGTAAGACTCCACTGTGATGGACCTCCTGCATATCCACAAATCAAACAGCATCAGAATTACCCATTCTAAAGACTTAAACCTTGCCTGTGAAATAAATAGGACCTGCTGGAGAGACAGGTATATATCCCAGAGACTACCCCATCTATGGAACAGGCTCCCCATCCATGTGAAGCAGAGCTCCTCCCTAACCCTATTCAAGTGCAACTTGAACAATTGGATGGGAGACTAGAAATTCATCCCTGGTTTGGCACCTATGTCTCTAATGGATACAGGTAACCTGTAAATGGTTCATCTCCCAGGCCCATGCTTACACTTACCAAGGGTATCAAAACTTGTCAGAGATTTGGGATGCATGGCTAGGCTTAAAAAGGCCCTTGTGGTTGTTAGCCTAGTAAACACCTATGAACCTATAATGATACTGCACACACAAGCAGCAAAAATGTGCTGAATAATCTAAGATTTAAATAACTTTTCCCTGCATAATTAAAACTAGCCATATAATCTGCATAGTAACATAGGAAATTTAGGCAGATTTAACATTCCCTTTAAGTTTGATAAAGTCGGTTAAATTAAATATGGAGAACTGAACCTTAGTAAATCATCTTTTAACATAAAAGGCAGAGTTGTAGCAAGAGCTGGGTTTGAACCTGGAACCCAAATGTCTTTTCTGGTTACTGCATGATACTAAACGTGTGACAAGTAGATGAAATTATATTTAATCTTTCTTTGAGATAAGATTATTGCTTGACTACATAACCTTTATGGTACCCCTTAAACCCCACCCCCATGCTATTATTGTATTACAGTACATGTTAGCTTTAAGTAGGTATGATTTGTGAAGTGAATAGCAGATTAGTCTTGTCCATGCATGTAGGACAAATGATTGCCTGCACAGACACGGATCACTAGATAACATTAGCCTCCCCAACATGGAATATTTTTATCCTAGATGGTGAACATAAAATGTGGAACAATAAATGATAAATTGCTGCTATTGCTCATACAAAGCTGCAGAATTTTGGAAATTGCAAAGTCATTTCATTTCTGTTGTTGTTTATACTAAATGCAATAAGATGGATTGAGAGTACTGCTTCACTTCCTAGGTTATATATTTTTTTTGTTCCACACCAGACTTGATCAATGGATTCACTAACTTCACCCAGTTGTTCATTTAGGGGTCAGGTAAGTGACAGATTTGCATCCTTAAGCTAGTAAAGAAGCCATTGATTACTGCCTGGGGTGCATTATTAGCCCATTAGTTCTCCTCTGTGAGGCACAAGTCAGGTAGTAAGGAGTGGGCTAGTTTCCTTTTCCATTGGGGCAGCCTATCATACCCCCATTGGGGCACACACCTTTCATTACAGGAATTCCCTGAGATGCATTTCCATGTTGTAGGCCACAGGTAGTACTGCTCTATATGCTGTCTTGGCTTATAAACATGCACGTAGGCAATGCATGCTCACAGGCTGATGCTCTATGGATGCATCACCTAGTGCTCCTACGGGGCATCACTCAAGTGGAAAGCCAGAGCTCCTCTGTACCCGTAGGATAAGTGCGTTGGCAATGGCCACTCACTCCCATCCTACCTTGCCAACACCTATAGGTGTCCAAGCCACTAGTCGATCTTGGGGTCACCTGCATTAAAGTCAGGGGTTTGGCCCTGTACAGCATGGAGCTTGTAAAGCAATTAGCCCTTTTGAAAGCTTAGGTGTTTGATCATTTTTCACTTAAAAAAAAAAAAAAAAAGTTCAGTATAGTTTGTCAGGCTCTACAAGAAATAAGTGCTTATTAAAGAGTCTGCTGGCATGTAAACTTGGGTAAACACCCTGTTATCAAATCAGATGTCTAAATGGCTCAGGACGTAGAGTGGTCTCACTGCAGTGCAAATAAATTCCATAAACTCCAGCCCTAAAATTGAAACCTTTCCTTTTTAAGCTTGAGTTATAAGTTGGTAATGCAACCCATGCATGGCTGTTCCTCATGCAGAAGTGCTGATAAAAATCCATGCCTAGTTAGGAAGATATAGTTTCATTTCTATGGCATTTATAAACTTGAATCAGGTGTTCTCTAATCAGTCTGTATCATATGAATAACAGAGACAGTTCAAAATGTAATTCTATATAAAAGATGTCTCATTTTGAATATTTGTCTTATGAATGTTCCCTGAAGCCTCTCTAGATTCTGAATTTGTGAAATATTGTACATACAGGTTACAGCACAGGACTCATAACATATTGCCTGATCATAGCTTTGTACCTCTAGGTAGTAATACTTTTTTATCCTAACACAGAATATATACCCATAATTGAGTAAGTTTCTTAATTATTAGATTCAGATTCTAACCAAAAGATAACTGATAATCAATAGTTATCCCCCGATCAATGGTCTTTCTATTCTTTGGTATTGATCTATTATCTAAGGCATAAGGGCAAGACACTTTTACTCCCAAAGTGAATAATGTTACGTTTCTTAGTACTGAACATCATTCCATTTGGGTTCTGCCCTGTAGTGACAGTGAGCTGTGTACTTTTCCAGGGCAGTCTGATACAAATATTAGTGACGATAGACCCAAACTTGGGAGTCATCAAACAACAGTATGGACCTTAGAGAAACTCAAATATGCTAAACAATTCTGAGCCCGTTACTGACCCCTAAAGCAATTCCCATATTCACAACCGCAGTTAGTGTGTTTGCTTATTCTCATCCTGCGTACTTGGTCTCCTGATCATTTCTCTACCCATATAATACAGCTGTTAATTTGCAGAGACTGCATTGTTTTAATTATCTGTGAATCTGTGACACAGTCAAAGGCCCAGGCCATGTAAAAATTGTGTACCATCTGCTGACAGTCCCATACCCATAGCATTAATCAAGTTCAAGTAAAATGTAAAAAGATTAGTTAAATAGCAGGGTCTTTCCATAACTTCTCTAAGCAATCTCTCTATTGGTATCCTTTTGAAGCATTTATAGCAGATGATTGTTGTAAGATGGAGTTACTACACCTGGGTATATAGGTATCACTCTTTGCCCCCTCCTATTTAGCAGATGCAAACCCCGCTTTTTTTTTTTTTTTTTTTTAAATAAAAAAGTCAAATACAGTAGTAACTTAAAAATTTCCTCAGAAAAAAAGCCATTTATTCCATGAGATCCTCCTGATGAGTTATCTTTAATTGCTGAAGTTGCTTTTAGCACATCTCATCTCATTATAGTAGAAATGGACATTTGTCTTGCAGGAAAACTGGTACACTCTTAATTAAGTGCTGAAGCTTTTTATTGTCGCAAAATAATTTATTCTCCAACCAGTATGCTATTGTCAGAAATAGTTGCACTATTAATACTATATACTTCCTGTAAGCCCTCAGATGTTTAAAATTACCTTACTATTTCTACTGGTAAATTTAGTAATCTTCAGTTCTATAGCTTTTAGCTGTACATGTACTTTGCCTTTATCTGGCCTTAGTAATTTGAAATCTTTTTTGTTATTTATACTGGAAATGTCTTGTAAACCTGTTAAAAGTATGCTTTCTTTTCCACAACTTGTCTAATTTCCATGCTCATGGGACAGATTTCTTTCTAAATCTAAATTTACGACTTTTGCTGCAAGGAACTTACTCTTCTGTCATAGAGTTAATGTACTTATAAAACATATCCCAGTTTTCTGCTGCACCTCTCTTAGCCATCTTATCATCCCATCTCTAGTTGACTAACTTCTTTCTATGACGTCAAGATTTGCTTGTTAAAATCCTCTTTGGAGAAAAATATCCTGCTTTTCTAAATTTATGGCTGTCAGTACAGATTACCTGAGTTAGACTTCCTAGGTTCTGTGTCCTAAAACTTTCAACTTGTCACGTGCCCATAAAATGTGCAAAACATTCTTCTTGAATTGAACAATATTCTTGAAGAATCCTTTATTCTGTGTGATAATGAACAATACTAGTCTCAATGATATTGTTTGGTGCGTTGCTCCTTGATGTAGGAATTTACCAGTTCACATGTGGAGCAATAAATCACCCACTATCATTGCATGCCAACTGCTAAAATGCTTTTGGAATTTTGAACAAAATTCCCCCTCTGAAGGGAAGCTTTGGTTAGGTGGTCTAGAGAACATTACCACATCAAATTTCTCTTAGCTCCTTGTTATAGTGGAAAAGGTTCACTATCATAATTAGAGTGAACTCTACTGAAGAATGACAGGAGGGACCTTACATAAATAAATGTACCACCTCCATTTCTATCTTGTCTATACTTCTAATAACCCAGTGCAATGCCAGGAACATATTTACTAATGGTGTCTTCTTTATTTCTAGTGAAGATTGAACAAGTTTTCTTAACCTCCTCCCAAACATTCCATTTTATTGATGATGAAAGTGTATATTACCTGTTGCAAAGCATCTATGTTAAAGATCCCGTTCTTCCTGAATATGTATTCCACTTACATTTTTCCTTTTTAATTTTCGTTTCATTCTAATGTAGATGTAGTCCTTGGCACTTCTGAACATTCCTCCCTTAAAGAGTGTGGAGAAATACATCACAAAAAGAATAATATAAAGAGGTGAAATTATTTTATTCATTTTTAGCTGTGAAGCAGTCACAGTTTGTTTGCATTACCCACATCAGTGTTACCTACGACAAACAATTGAATATTGTATCTTTTCTACTTCTCAAAAATATTTCCTAATGCCCAGCTGGTAATCATTTAACTGAAATACATTCTCTGTTTATTCCAGGGAATATGTTCCTAATTCCCTTATGATCAAATTTTAAGGCTCCTTTTGTAGTACCACTGGGGGGGGGGGTATGCACTATACACTGGCATCAGTGTCTTGTTTCTTATTGTTTAGACATCCTTTCTATTGCATGTTTAGTCCTCTGCCCCCAGTGTAATGTTTTCACAGGTGAAAATGCCAATGAACACTTCTCTCCTTATTCACCAGTCCCCCCTCTGTCAGATTCATGCACTTTAACCAACTGATGCAGACCCTCATTATTATTTGCTTTAGCTTCTTCCATATAGTTGTCTTCTATTTACCCAATATCTTAAAACTTGCTTAGTTTGCCACGTTAGTGTGAAAATGAAATGTAACTGCCATATAAGTTGTGTGCTCCTGATTGACGGCACGTGTTGTTACCCAACTAAAGTTGCTTAAACATCTGTGTTTAAAATCTTAACAATGGAAAATATGCTGCTGGTCACTGTTGCCTTCAGTCAATGAAATAGTTTTCTTAAAAGCAGTTGCACTATTGGGATTTCTGTCATTTTCCATTAGAGCAACAAGTTAGAAGATCAGTTAAACTATATTTGTTCAGTTCTTCCTTTATTAAGCTTCTGATTGTGTATTTACCAAGTACTAACCCTTAATTATAAAAATGATTCTCAAATATCCCATACTTTAACTGTGCAATGAATTTAAGAAGTGGTTTACCAAAAAGAGGACAGCAAAAACACTCGATATTCAGTATTATGTTTACAAAATTTTGCAGCTTTCTATGTAATTTCTAAAAATAAAAAAATAGATAACTTCTCACCTCCCTCATCGAACATGCAAAGAGCACTTTTGTGTCTTTGCATTGTCTTTAGCCTCTTGGCTAGTCATAGCTCACACTTGCTCACTAAGATGGCCATTCAAATAAGTCTACCTTAAAGGATATTTGCTTCTCAGTCTCTGGAGAAGAGTTGATGGTAAGGTTAAAACAAAAAAAAATGTCTAAAAACCGAACACTGAAGTTCAGGAGAAGGTTGCCAAATACTCAGTCGCCCAGTAGTCGCCCCTTCCTGCAGTGCCTACACTTTCCTTCACAAACTCCAGCAAGCAATTTTGTTGCTTCCATACTTTTGAGTCTGATTCACTAGCTGCATAAAAAGGGAGTAATTATAAAACAGACTTGAGACTGGCCAGAAGGCTCTGACCACAGTCATACCATCTAAGCTGATTTTTGATCTGCAGTCAAGTACGACAGCAGATGGTTCTATGAAAAGATGATTTCCTGAAAGTTGATGAGCTGAAAAGATGAAAAATAGTGCACAAAATACCGAAGGGTGAAAAAAATCAATTGTGTCTGTTATTTTTGCTGGGGGCAAGTCCCCTTGCTTCACCTAAACCCCTGAACTTATACCAACTCCATGGTCACACCGATTCAAAGAAGGCAGAAATCTCTCAAAACAAGTGAATTATTTTTAGTGCACACCTGAAAACTGCGCTGGCAGTAATGTCTTGTGGAAAATGTTTGGTATTAGTCCTTTCATCTTTGTTACTTAAGCAACTGTAGGGGAGCCATAGCAGACAATTATGGTATTTCATGTAGACGACCTAGAAATTGACTCATTGAGATTTAATGGATATTCAAATGATATTACAGCTATATATATATTTTTCATTGATTGACCCAAATATAATGCAAGTAGGCCACTCTGGTATAATGAAGAGCAACCATTTCCATCAGATATAGTATAGCTTCAGTAACGCTATTTTTTATTATTACCAATGTTAATGTGCTCAATAAACTTCAAATTATTTCTGGAGGAAATTCTGAAATAATGTAAACTTAGTTTTTTGTGTTGGAAATTGTAATCGTAGGTTCATTGGTAGTTACTAGGCATACAATCCATGAGATTACTGAGAAGCCTATGTCTGTTTTCCAGTTGCCTCAAAAGGACTGCCTGGTCATGTGACTTAAAGATCACAGATCAGGTAAATAAAAGCTGAGGGAATCATACACTGTACCACACGAATCAGTTCATACTCTTAATCATCTGTGATAAATACCAGAACTAAAAATATTACACTCTACAGTGGGGCCATGATTGCATCAAACATAAATGATTGGGGTTGGGTGGGGTGGGCTGATTCCACAGAAATAATATTTATACAGTGAAAACTCTGAATTGTGAGAAGGAAAGTGAGTAAATTGTTTTAAATGTTAGCTTAGTGGATATTGGTTTTATGCAAGTTAAGCAGTTGGTTGAATACACCACATAGATATAATGATCATTGATTCTTCTACATTCGCATCTCTATACACCATCATATTATCTTTTTTACAACCTGAAGTCAGACTGTTATAAGATTGTCACCAATTGTAAAATTATTTTTTTTTACTTGAATCTATCTCATGACATTTGATGTGAAGCTGTCCTCTTGCTTCTTTAAGGAAACCCAATAGGCTAAATTCAATTAATTTAATGCATGCTCTTCTTCCACAGAAAATAATTGCTCAGTATGAAAGGTGGGAAAGAAAATTAAACAAATGTTCTCTTTGTGGCCTCTCTTCCGGTTCTATGACTATCAGGTACTATACACGGGGTACCCATCCTCCTCCAAATGTGGATCTAGTTAAATGCTCTCATGTAGCATCATCCTTAGCATAACTTTAGGGGTTGCTTGGTATGTCCTGCCTTTTGTGGCCAGGCATGCTTACAAAAGTGGCACAGTGGAATGTACATGCATCAAATACAAAAGTGGCACAGTGAAATGTACATGCATCAAATACAAAAGTGGCACAGTGGAATGTACATGCATCAAATACAAAAGTGGCACAGTGGAATGTACATACATCAAATACAAAAGTGGCACAGTGGAATGTACATGCATCAAATACAAAAGTGGCACAGTGGAATGTACATGCATCAAATCTGTCTGCAGTGCTGCATGTCATTTGGAAGAACCAGGTATGCACTATGGTTTTTGCACGGTGCTTATAACCTGACTTTATTATGAGATGAACCTTTCAGCACCGGCAGGACATTCTTCGCTGGGCAAACAGGTACTAGCCACCCATCCCTTGGCTGATATTCCAGCACCACAGTCACTACCTAAAAAGCTGGGTCCCTTGGTCATGTAGAGGGCTTCATCCTTCTAAGCCATGGAAGTGAACTTTGTGACAAGTCTGAGGTAAAAATGCCCAACTTTAATTTAGTTTAGTGAAACTGATGGAATGTTTATTCCTTCTTCTATTCTTTATTTGTTTTAAGATTGGGGGAAGCTTGGGAGAGTTATTCAAATGGCATGATTGGTGAGAGGTTGGCATAATGATTAAGGTGTTTACATTACAGACACATGGTGCAGACTTTGATTCTCACATTGGGTAATTTGCTAGGCTTAAAATGGCCCACAAGGGTAGTTAGCCAAATACTAATCTATGAATCTAATATTGTACTTTTTCTTTCTCCATTTATGCTTGTTATGTTTTACACTGGATTCCCCCTATTCTGTCAAGTGATGTCCTTTAAAGCATTTTACAGTTCTGTTCAACTCACTAATAAAATTTAGTGACAAGAACAAACCACCAGTACAAAAGTTAATCTAGTGGAAATCCAGATGGCAGATAGTAGAACGAAGAACCACTGGAACACAAAGACTGCTAATCTAGACCAAAAACACTTTAACGAAACAGAAGTAAAAACACTTTTGCCTTTAGGCTTAGTACAATAATGTTATATCTAGAAACTCATTTATATAGTGATGTCATAATTAATTATACATGCTTCTGACATTCAACAAGCAATGGTTTTAAAAAGATGGTACTATTCAAGGTTGGCAATATATGTGCAGCTAGGTGTAAAACATCCGATAAAATGAATCAAATTCAGTCTGATGTACAATATTTCTACCACAAACTGAACTATTAGTAACACATAAAATTAAAAACTTAAAAACATGAGCAAAACCTTTGTCTTTTTGGTGTCTATAAAGAGCACTTGTAATACCTTCTCTTTTTATGTCAGATAGATGTTTACATATCTGATCCTTAAATTTCTGTTTTGTTTTGCCGACATAAAATGCAGTGCATTTTTGACATAAGGCAAGGTAAACTACATTACTGGTATTACAATTATAATAATCCTATAACTTGAATACCACAGAGGTGACCGGATGTTTAAAGATGTTACAGCATAAAACATGCTGGCAGAACTAATAAAGTTCTGATGATGAGTCTTAACTTTATATGGACTGACTCCAAGAGATGCATTTTCCCAAAACTATCTCTTCAAAAATGCAGTTCTTAGAATCACTATGCAGTATATGAATGCACTGTGAGCTTATACTTTTGAAAGCCATTTTCCATCCTTGTTGTTTTTTTCCGTCCATAGTTGTGAACCTGATGAGTTAGTGTACATAAGTATGGAGGTCAAGCTGTTTCTACACAGGTGATACAGGGGAGCTTGCCCTCCTGTAAAATAAAAAAGAAAGTTCAAGTTGATATCTGACTTGCTAAATTTGAGTAATAGGCAGTCCTTATATACTAGACATGGTGAAAATATAAAATATTCTGCTGATTACATTCATTCAAGCTCAGGTACAATGTGCTATTAATGTATCATTAAGCTTATTTGTTTTACTAGGAAAATGTTGTTGTCACCTTAAATTTCAAGACTTTTTATATGCATCTAAGAGTACTATGGCTAAGAAGTCAAATGCCCCAAATTTTTTTTCAAACAGTCTTACAGTACTAATCGGACAATACATTCAATACTGATGTATTTCCCTGATGCGTAAAATTCTAGCAAGCTGTTTATCAGTGTTTTACATCTTCATTTAGGAAAATCTAATGACTCTTTAATAAGTTTTATAAAAAGTCACTAAAAATGTTTCATTTTACGGATTCATTAAACTTAGTAGATCATAGAGCTTTATATTTTCTGGACCAAAATTGTGCTTATGATTTTTAAAATCATTTTTCCATTTTTTGTTTGGCTTTTTGAATACTACTAACTTTCTGAAAAATACCTTAACATTTAAGTATGTTTCTTTTTACATGCCAGCATCCTGTAATCACATTTTGTAATGAAAAGGTCAGCACTAATTGCATCTGGACCTTCAAAAGTCAATAAAATATTTTTTCTGGGTATTCCTGACTTCTGAAAGATGTGTCATAATATAAAACTGTTCTTTACATGCTGGCGTCTAACAATTATGCTTCACAATGAAAAGGTTACAGATAATTATATGTGGACTTTCAAAAGCCAATTATATCTGGGATTTATTTTGTATGCTGGTTGTTTGAAATGGCATTCATGTTTATATAGTTGGTCATGCTCAAAGAATTTTTTTAATAATTAAATGGGATATTGTGTCAGTGACCTTAGCTTTACTAGTTAAAAAAATATTAAAAGATAAATAGAGAATCTAAATGCATTCACATAAGATAGTAAAACATTAAATGTACTACTTCTAATGAATTCAAAGACTGAGAATTTAAAAGCAAGACTTGAGATAATAAGTTTTAAAGTCAAAGGGAGTGACTACCGTGAAACTGGCAAGTGTAAGAAATTGTGCGATGTGCAGGCAATCAGTAGTGTAGTAAAGACAGACTTTTTCAAGTGTAAAAAAATTGAGTAAGAGCATGAGATATTGGGTCAAATGGGGTCAAAGTGCTAATAGTGAACAGGTGTCTCCTGGTCCTGCCAAAAGCAGTGAATAGGTGTCTCCTGGTCCTGCCAAAAGCAGTGATATGTAAAGATTGCTGAGCTGAACGTGTGGGATATTTTTGAAGTATGTTGGTCTTGGGCAAATACACCACAATGGCCAGACGTCCTTGTCCTACTGACCTAAAATGATGACACCATCTTGAAAGGGGAGGGGTTAGCCCTATAATTTTGCTGTTATGGAAAGCTCCCTGTGTGAGTACTTCTGGCAGCTCTTCTGCCCACTTTTCTACCAGGGCATTATAGTCATCAGTGGGTAGACTGGTGTTCCCAACTTAGGAGATAAACATGGGGCGCTTTAAAGGATGTCCAGTGAGGCACACATCTGGTGGGGAAAGATATGAGATGGCATGATTTGCAAAACAACCCCCTCCCCCCAGTTAAAGATTATCTAGCCCCACACTGTTTTTTAATTTAGTCTTTTTGGACTATCTAGTCTCACATTAACCAAGTTAGCATTATGTTGCCATACAGTGAGGCATAACACATAGATTTATGCATTAGCTTAAGAAAAAGAGAACAATTAAGCATTTTTAGTAATGTTTGCTAAATGGACTGATGTATTTCTATACAGGTTATTTTCCTCTGTAGTTGAAACATATTATCAGACTATAACAACAGCACAGTTACTGGGAAAACATTTTCTGAACCACAGCTCAAAAGCCCCAGTTGGCTAAATCCTCCAACAGACTATATGTCGGTGTAGATGCAAATGTGTAAATATTTTATTTTTCAAGTTAGTGATTTTGAGCTGGTTGCTAAGATAGTGGGGATGCACAGGTGTTTCTACCAACATGGGCAATGCAAGTAGCTGGTGACCTGCTCATTTTTTTTTAATAAATTACTACCAGTTTTTGCTTCCAGAAATGGTATGGTCAGTTAATTGCAATTAGAATCTAGACATAAGACCATTAGTATGCAGACATCTGTCCTAGATAGCTGGCTTTATTCGTACTAAGCACATTTCTGAAGTACACAAGTTCAGGACATCATTTTTGTGATTAGAAAATATTTTATTTTTCACCAACCCCCTCTGACCTCCTATTTACACGAATATTTCAAATTTCAATCTGCTGGTGGTGTTAATCACTTTCTGAACATGACTACTTTTTCCTGCAATACTTTACAACTGAAGATCTAGTAAATAAACACTTTTTAATATGACTAGTGGGACTGACATTTAGTTTCATACATTTTCTTGGGGACGCAGCATCTAACTTGTCTTCCTTGTGATTCATTTGGTTTAAAATTCATCTTTGTTCTAAGCCTCCTGCAAAGTATAGCCATTGTGATTCATATTTAAAGTGCCTTTTTTCAAACTTGTAATATACAAATGGATGATAATGTGGATCATTAGGACTGCTGAAGGAGCTTTCTAGATGGTATTCTTCTGCGTAATACAGACCTGAATGAGGACAGTAATACATGATTTGTGGAGATTTTTTTTGGGACTTTTCGTAACAATTATTAGATTAAGTGAAAACTTGGAATAAAGTAGTAAAAATCACAATATTTTTAAAGCTGCAATGCATCTTGGGTATATATCTTGATGCCAAACTTTTTTGCTGATAGCACTGTTTTTTTACCATTTTGCAATTCTACACTATCATTTTACAACGGAATATTTAATTTACCAAAGTCCAAATTAATGTTTTTCTTTTTTGCTTACTTTAAAAAATATGATTTTATCATTTTACCTTTTTCCTGACATCTTGCACAGTTTTGTTGTGTATGAAAGGGTGTACATGACACTTATGTGACAACAGGAGACAGACCGTCTAGTCTGCCTTTTTTAAGACAATTTAATATTTTCCTGTCCTTCCATCTCTGCCTTCATGTTTATCCTTTCTCATCCTTTCCCTTCTCCTTGTATATTTCTCTGTACATTCCTTCTCTACCATCCCTTTGGGTAGTCCATTCTGTGTTTCTGCAGTCCTGCTTTAAAAGTAATACATTCAGTGATAAAGGAAGCTGTTGACCTCTAGCTGGCCATGTAGCCTGCTGTCTTTGTCCTTCCTGTGGTTATCCTTCCTGTTCAGGATCACCTTTACATATATCCCCATTATAATCTTGTTGACCCACATTGTCATTTGTCTCTACTGGTCACTAAATGAGAATGGTTTCATCTTCCATGCCATGCATTACCCAGTCTTGGCACAGCTGTATTAGATATATCAATGTAGATGGTCCAGAATTCCAAATCATCTTGTCTTTGCTTTCATGTTTTCACCACTGGCTGTTTATTAGGTTCAGCAAACCTCTTTTAGAGCCTTGAGCTTTTGAGGTCTTGTCATTCCTGTCCTTTTGACAGCAGTAGTCAAATATTGTTGCTCTACAGCCTTAGAACTATTTGTGGTTCAATGTGCAAAGGTGGACTGCTAGCTGTCCTGTTGATGCCAACATATCTGCCTTTAATAAGGCTGGAATTCTTTAAAACTCTGCGATAGTCTACTGTAATGCACCTGTAGGTGGAAAGCCTGTAATCATTTATCAGAATTAAGTACTTGCCTTGATTGAACCTGACATTATTCTACAAAGATGACTAATCCTGTGTTGACATATGGCTGCTAGCAGACCTTAGAATTACATGCTCTGCATCACAGGTGGACGTGCTACTCCATTCTGCACATGTAGCAGTTCATGTGGAATTGAAAATGATGTCCAGCTTTGAGGAGCGGCTCGTCAAGTAATTCCTGCTGTCTAGATATGCACTCACACCTACAAGACATTTAGCATGTGTGTGTGATGCAGAGGAAAGATCTGGCAACCTATTTCCATTTCTTCCCTTTGTCTTGAAAATTGCTAAGGGTAGTGCAAGCTGTCTGTAAGGTCACTCTGGGAGTCAGATATGTAGGAGAGAGAGCAAGTGTTATGCTGAGTGTCATTTCAAGTTTATGCCATCCATTTTATGTCCATCAAAGCTCTATAGTCCAGGTAGGAGCCTTATTTGTATTATATATATATATATATATATATATATATATATATATATATATATATATATATATATCTATGGAACTGGTGATAGATTAAAGCTATCCATTGTTTGAATCCTGACTGACTTAAATGTTAGGGTTTATAACCCTTTTGATAAAACTGACTTGCTATGTTTCACTATGACAGTCTATAGCTAGACAGACAAAGGCATTGTGAAGTTTTAAACGTCATGGCCATGTAGCATTATCAAGGTCTGCACAAGATCATTGTGACCTCTGTATTGGTGTCTGTTACAGAATATTCCAGCAGCTTTTTCTTTGGGATTAACAGGTGGTTAGCAACCATTAGTTAAATGCCCTCTTCTTTTTCTGGTACACTGGTGGGGAGAAAGACTGTTGACTACAGGCAAAAGCACTGCTTTTGTGATGATTAAATTAATGAAACCTGTTTGAATGTGCAGACATACTTGGCCTTAATACTAGTGATTTCTTACTCTGGTTTCTGGTTGTTTTGATGACTTTTGCAATTTTTTAATCTCTCTCTCTCTCTCTCTTTCTCTCTCTTTCTTTTTTTTTCTGTAGATATGAATAAAAGCATATTCCAAAATGAATACAATTAAATTTGCAGCAGAAATAATATCCCAGTCAGTAACAAGATATTTTGTAAGAAGAAAAATAAAAAAAAAAAAAAAAAATGGAAGTCGTCGTTAATAATATTTGAATGGTTCAAATTTTAAAATTTTGCTTGGATTTTTAGTAGAATGGAAAAAAATGAAAACAGTGGACATGATTATAGGGAACTGCTAAACTTCCTCAGTTACATTTCCTCTTTATGATGTAGTATAGAAATGTTTCAGGAATAACTTCTAGCTTTTCCTGTCCTGGTCCTTCTCAGCAGGAATTAGTGTGTGTTGTCATTTTAGACTCTTATTTACTATAGAAGGGGCATTACTTAGAATGATTTTACCCTTACCCAGTTTAAAATGTACTACAGATGTTAAGGAAATGGAATATAGAATAAGAGTTCTTCCCAAAGTTCCCTAAAGGAAAGCAATGTGGAGATGCTAAATGTATGCACCAATGAAAATATTATCTTTTTGTTTTAACAGTCCGATTTTAAAAAGCTGTTAGACTGAGGGGTTAGTATCTGGTTGCTAGGTGATATAGCACATGGCAGTTTATTTCATTAGTGATTTATATGTACCCAGCTTGGTGTCAGTTTTATTTTTCCTCCCCTGACCTCTGTTTCACTAAATCAACTTGGTTTATAACACAGCAGAGTACAGACTAGACTTTCATTTTACAAAATGTCTCTTCCATTGAGCTTTCTGTTTCTCTTATTCTTTCCATCTCTCTTCTTCTCCGTCTTAGCATCTTTAATGCATGAAACTTTCAGTACATAGAAAAAGACTTCAAAGTGGTAAATGTATGTTAAAAATCTTATCCATGCCAAAAACAGTGTTAAATAAGTTACACTTTAGTAACAGATTTGTAATACTATGCATTTGTATATGGTGAGAGTTTTTACTTTAGCATTTTAGAAGACCTGAGGTTGAATCCATTCATCCGTCCAACCACAACCTCTTTATTCATTTTTGCCCATAGAGTTGGGTTGTCACTTCAACACTGACAATCCTCTGGAGCCAAGGGTAGCCCTGATATAGTTGTTCCACACCCCCCACTCGCAAGTACACTCACATCTCATAGCCAGTTTAGAGTGTCCAGTTCCTTCATTAACAAAGACCTGTAGTAGAGGAAGAACTGGAGCACCCACAGGAAACCCGTGTGAATGCAGGGAGGACATGCAGACTCCACACAGAAGGCACCCCAGGTGAGAATTGAACCAGCCGGGGGACCTCTTGTTGTGAGGCAACAATGCTATTGACAGTAACCTTTTTGGTGTGCATTTACTGTATTCTCTTCACTTAAAATATCACAACTGAGCATATATACTTGAGTCAAGATGCTGCTGTTGCTAACAAGTACATTTCCTGTTGCATATAAACTCTTGTCATACCTCATTCCATACTAATGTTGCAGTTTACAAAAACGTTAACCCTTACAATAAGGAGGCTTAAAACTGCAAGACATAGGGCTTCATTTGAATTTTGCTACTGGAGTCTTGGTATTTTTTGCCAGCCATTAATATATACATTTCTGTTTAAGGTGACTAGAAAATGACTCCATTTTAATAAATGGAGTATAGTCCTAAACGGTACTCTGATTAATGATAAAGACTTGCAATGTTGCAACTGAAAATTAAAGGATTAAATGAAGTATGATAGGATGACATTGGATAGTAAACATATGTCTTGTTTTTCCTGATGTGAGCTGCTAACAAACCGCTGCAAAAAGTTTATTTAGTTGCTTCTTAAAAGAAATACATAAATTTGATTTTATATATATATATATATATATATATATATATATATATATACACACAGACACTTACAAATTAACACATAGAATTGGTTTTCTAGAAGAAAATAGATACACTTTCAAACTAGTGTGCAGTAAAGAACTAATGCTTATAAAACGAACACGTGCATACAGAGATGTCTGAGTAAAATTTAATGCATACCACTATATCAGTCTTCAGTGGCAGATCTATATTAAAACCTCTGATAAAGCAGAGTATCCCCTTGTTTGCTGGGAAAAGTAAATATGCTGAAGTTCCAAAAAATTTATATAAAATTTCTTATACTTTGTGGGTTGCTGATGGAATTTCTGATTATCTGAAGGTCAGTAGTTGATCTTTTGTCTTGAACTACTGTACTTCCTGTGATGTCCACCACTGCTACCAATATGTGATATCTACCAGTATGTGTCATCCCCATGCTGAGTCAGTAATCAAGGAGACTGATTCCTCACCACTGACACTGGAGAGAGAGACATGCACTTGGAATACAAATGGATACACTCAGTATTTCCATTTGCAGACCTCTCTGCATCAAGTACAATTTCCCTTAAGAGCACACAGGGAACACACACAGCCAGAGGTCTAGATGTCTCTATATCTGTCTCCCTCTCCCTCCAGGTCCCCCAGTAAGAATCCCCACTGGCACAGCTGTAGGGTTAGGTCCTCAGCTGAGTGTCCAAGCCAAGTCCTCCAGCACCCTTTCTATGAACCCAGTGTTTTATGTCCCTGGCCCATGTAGCTGACACACACATACTGAGAGATTTGATTTTTCACACACACATACACACACACACACACACACACACACACACACCTAGGAAAGGCTGGCACAGATTTACCTGCTGTGCCCCCTTCTGCACAGAGTATAAGGTAGTTATCACTGCCACCAGACACTTCACAATCAGCTATACTGTGTAATAGTAATACTAATACAAATGGTGGTAGTTTATTGAGATGACTAGGCCTTCTGGAGTGGCACACACAGTCTCAACAAATAAATATAAGTACTGTCAATTTTCAGAAAGATTTTTTCACAACTAAGAAATGCACCTCATCATTTGTTTTGCCGGACATTTGTGTAAGCAGTCAACGACACTAACAACTGTACTATATTTCCAATATAGTCAGTCTTACTACAGATGAAGCTTGTGGATACCTCATTGACAAAGGACTTTACCAAGGGATGTCATAAAGTACTGGAGATTGTCCAAAACTTGTCTAGTAATCTCCCAGATGTAATATGTCATAGTTCACAGTGAACTGGATACACTATGTATACCAGGCAAATAAATTTAAGGAAAAAATGTCCTCTCTTGATCCATTTACCACATTGGTGGAACTGCTTCAGTTCTTACTACCCCATTCAAAGTGCTTGACAGATTAATGCTAACTAAGCTGCCATATACTTTCCACAGAAAATTAGTATATTTTTTACAGTAGATTATTAGTAGCCAGCAAATGCTGTACAGAATATTAATCCTGCCTGGCAGTTAGCACAAAGGATTAAGTCTATGAGATGCTAGCAAGCTGCTTTTGCCGTCAGACACCTTGAATGGGGTGGAAAGAACTGAAGCAGTTACGATACTGGAAAGGATTTGCACTTCAGAAAATGGTTGGCAGAAGTGTGGATCTCTGCTTTCTTAAGTTAGGAAAGTTGGCTCTCCAGAGGAGCATGAAAGTTGCTAGCCTGGCAGTTTCACATTATCTGAACCACTAGTTTGTTCTTAAGTTTAGTAAGTCACATATTAATTTACAGTTGGATTAAAAGACCAATTTTGTGGGACCATGATTCAGAGCCCACTTTGTAGGAGAATGCAGAACTGTTTTCTTGCAGGCGATTGTAGACATATGGAAGTGTAGAGATGCTGCATCCATGGCTTCTTGATTTTTCTGTTTTTCCACTTTCTTCTCCATACCCCTCTTCCACCACCCTCAATAGGCTGTCTACATATTAGTGTCCTAACAACCAAGGAAATTTCAACCATTCTGTGCAGAAACTAACTTGCATATCTTTTGCTTCTTGGGTATGTGATAAAATTATTGGTGATTGGTTGAATATGCAACAAAATGGATTAAAATAATCTTGTATTTTATAACCCTGTCTGGTGTCTGAGAACCTTGTCTTGAATATGAGAACCCTCTATAGTATCTGCTTTTTATTTGACTGTCCAAGTCTGGCATATCCTGAGTTCAAAGGTCATTCCTAAGCTATTGTTTTTAGTTGAGTTAAGCTCTTCTTGATCTCCATCATGGAGGGTTCATATCCTATTCTTATGCATTCCTTGTGGAATTTTGTTAGTGGTCCCTAAATGTGCTATATTCTCCAGCTGCCTCAACCCAAACTACTGGCGGTTTCATGAACTGGTGTTCTCCCCACCATATTTCACTTGTGTTTATACATTGCCCATACATTAAACACTAGGTAAAAAACTTTCTTACACTTTGAAGGACACTAATGAGGAAGAGAAAAGGCAAACACTACTAAAAACTCCTGATGTCCACCACGGCAGTAAAACTTAATAGTAAAATCAAAACTTTAATAAAAAGAATATAACATAAAATAAGCAGTCCTCAGTCTTCCGATAAGCGCTTTCGGCAAATAAGCCTTCCTCAGATCATTCACTTGTTTATGAGTGAGAATGGGGGGGGTATATAAACAACAGTGACTTTTATTTGGTATTCTGACTGTTTGTGTTGCTGATGGAGGTAAATTAATTTATCAGCCCGTATACATGATTTAAAGTTAATAATCTGTACTATTAGATATTGGATATTTTGCTGCTTTACTGTTTGTTTCAAACGTGACATTTTTGGAACTTGATGCAATGCAGATATTGTACCTGTTTATCTGGTTAGAGATGGGTGATTCTTTTATTATAGCCTGCAAATGTATAAGTTACAAGTGGTAAAATGTTAAAAGTTTAATTTTGATGGAGTGTTACTTAAGTGCTACTAATACTCCTGATGTAAAACATTTCATTTCACATCTGATTTGTTTGGTCACTGCCCTTGTATTTCTTGTTAGCACACTATAGCTTTACTTAGCATCAGGATTACTGCACAGCATTATCACAGCTCTAAATCCCACTGCTTATGGCCAGAGTTGAATACCAGCATCATCTTAATACCAGCTGGTATTAATCACCAAATGACTTGGCCATCGTACAGGAGGATTTGTCCCAAACAAATAACTGGTGCCAGAATCTGCTTCTTAAATCATTAACACCTATGTGTTGTACAATATGACACCTCTAGCAGCCTACATTACGGCTTGCATTCCAGAACATTTTCTGAAAAATGAACATGAGATTGATTAATATAAATATTTTGTGAACAGTGAAAGCTATTAAAACTGCAGAAATAGCAATATTACCTTTTTAATTTTTCTAAGACATGGGAATGGACCCCATTCATATGTCCATGTATTATTAAAGTTTATGAAATTAGCATTGTTGCAATCTTTGAAGTTAGCCAGAAGTGCTTTTCGCAGTAACAGCAGTGTGTCCAGTATTGGCTCCTGCAATTCATATGTAGTTACATGTATTGGTAACCTATCTTAAATATAATTGTAAATTCTTTTTTATAAGACCCATTGCTCCTACTACTGTTGGAACTGTCTGGGTATTCTTCTTCCACATGGCTCTCATTTCTGCCTGCAAATTCTGGTATTTTGTGACTTTGTGTCTCTCTGTATACAAGACACACTAATTACTGGGTGTAGCAATTTCAATGATTAATGCTACTTTTGTCATCTTTTCCTGGACTACTATATCTGGTTTTCTCACATCTATTGTTTGAACTGTTGGTAATGTGTGATCTCATGTGCTATAAACGTCATCATCATTTTCTGTAATGTTTTGCGGCTCATATTTCCAGTGCTTCTCAGCTACTTAAATATTATAATGTTTGCAAAATCCCCAATACAATAGTCCTGCCACATTATTGTGGCTTTTAGAATACAGTACTTCTGCCACACCTAGCATCAGGATGTCCAACTGTTTCCAATTCTGTTCTACAAAACCTACATTTCTCTGTTTCTCCCTCATATTCAATGAACTTTGTGAAACAATGTGTACATAGTCCACAATCCTAGTCAGCCAATATTAATTTTTTGTATTTTGATTTAAATTCACTTCTGCTTAACCATTCCTGCTTCGGTTCTGATCTACATGAGGTTGTTACTGGAGTTTTCTGTACTTGCAACCATATTTATACATTTTCCACACTTTTTGGCTTCTCATCTGACCGTTTACCTTATATTCTTCCTTTTTGTTTTTTGGCACATCCAGTTGCTGCCTGATTTTTATCTACTTCTGTTTTGATTTCCATTCTCGCTTGACATCAATATGCTTCTGTTAAACTAAGCAGGGAAGTCATCTTAGACTTATTCTCCTCCATGTTTTAAAACTTTCACTACATTTGGAACTTGCGAGGTCAGCAGATATATATACAGTCCTACGATTGCAGATTTATACATGTAATCAAATTTGAGGAGTCCCATAACTCCTTCAGAATGGGGAATGTATATATAATTGTGGTATACACTGATTTTTTTTTAAATCATTTGATAATAATGAAGCATTTTTCTTGTTTTCCTGCCCAACTGATCCAATACCTTTTGGGGACAGTCAGCAACTCCAAAAGTGTAAGTTAGGACAGGAAGAGCAAATTGATTTATAGCCTTCACGTTCCTAGATGTCAGAGCTGTTTTCAATAGTAATTTTAGTCTTCTAAAATATTCCTTATTAAGTTTTATTCACATTTGTTCATGTTTTATTGTTGATCCTTCAGTTCCCAAATATTTATACACTCCCTCTTGCTCAAGACCTTTTATATCACATTCCTGTCCTGGACTGATAATTTTTGGGTGCTGCAGCTTTCCAGCTTTAAGGGTTGCTTTTGCACATTTATCAAGACCAAATGACATTCTTATATCATCTGAGAAAGTTTTGTGTTTCAGTTCCTCATCTGACAAACTATATAGTTTTAAATTATCCGCAAAAAGAAGATGAGTAGTCTTTACACTTTGTTGTTTTCTGGGAGCCAAATTGTAACTGTGACCTAACCTATTAAATACAACTTAATGGGTTAAGGATATGACAAAAGAGCAGTGCTAACAAACACCCTAGGATATCCCCCTTTGAATTTTTATCCGTGATCCTTGGATTTATAATTTTTCCCTTATTATGGCATAACTGCAAGGTCACTTGCCACTATTTCATGGTTACTGTAATGTAATCAATCATCATCTTATGTTTGTAAGCCCTCTTTTACCCATGAATGTGGGATGCTGTCAAATGCATTTTTGTAGTCTATCCATGCCATACTTAGATTTTTTTCTTTTGCAGTTCTCCATTATGACTTTAACAAAAATTGATGATTTGCTCCATATGACTTTCTTTTTTTACCCTTTTGTTCTATTGGCATGATTGACTTTTCTTGTAAATGACTATAAAGTCTATCGGCATCAGTTCCAGTGTTTACTTTCTACATCGTTGGAAGGCAAGTTATTGGTGTATAGTTTTAATATAACTTGCATGTTCACTCTTAAGGAGGAGTATTGTTTTTCCTGTTAGCCATGTTGGCATCTGTTCAGGGTGTGCATATAAATAGTTCTTACTCATTGTTAAATCTTCATGTAAAGATGCTAATACTTTTAGCCAGACGTTAGGTAATGAATTTGGTCCTGGGGTTTTCCATTTAGGAGCTTTTCTTAATTTTTTAAAAAAATTCTAGCCATTACTTCATCCCATTGCATATCCTGTTATTTGAACTTCTTATTCTTTCTTTTACTACTACTATCCATTGCGAATCTTTGTTCCACAGGATCTTCATAGATATTTCTCCAAAATGTGTCTGTTTTCCTCTTTTTGGTGGCATTTTAATTCCTTTTGCCTTGCTTCCCAATTCTCTATAAACATTTTTGGGTCATCAATAAATTGCTAATTTTGTACTTTTCCTTTATATTTATCTGCATATCTTCTGCGTTTTTCTCCCCGTGCTGATATCTTTAGTTCAGTTTTTGCAATAGTATAAGATAGATCCTGATCTGTTCTGATACTGCATGTTGCTTTTATCACATCTAAATTTCTGAATATTTTTGTTGATCTTTTCTCTCTTCTGTAGTCTTGCAACAGTGATACTTCTTGTCTTAATTGCTTTATAGTTTTCTCTATTTGATACTTCCATGATGGCATTTGATTTCTCCCCTTCCTTTCCCTTACTGCCCTCTGTTTTTGTGGTAAGACTTTCTGTTATTAATTTAGTTGCACAGTAATATATCCTATTTGCTTCTGTTATATCCTATGAGTTTCTGTGAACGGTCCTGATTACTGTGTTCATTTGTTTTATCAAACGTCTTACATTTTGAGTTTTATTGACTTTCTTTAGTCTGTTTCTTTCATTGATCTTGATATCTGTCTCTATTAAATTAAACAACTCTTCCCTTAGATCATTTTCTTTTAAACTGAGGGCACATTCTTTGCTCTCCATTTCCTGTGGGCATTCTGCAGAAATTTCCATAGCATCTTCCTGTGCCATATTCTCTTCAGTTTCATCCTGTGTCATCCATTCCTCTTTCATATTGGAACTCACTGGCCTATCACTCCACAACATTGACTGCGCTAGAGTTGCCACAGTTTCCTGTTCCTTCTCTTGCTGTGCAACTCCAGCTGAACTTTTATACTGGTTTCCTACTGAAGGCTCCAAAGTATCTTCATATGGCAACTGATCAGATGTTTCCCACTCAACTTTTTTTCTCCTTAATTTGGGGATTCATCATTCTGTCCTGCTGTGGTGTTATCAGATTTAGATTTTCTACACTAAATCCTTTACTTCACAGGTAATCCATAACCTCATTTTCTATTTCTTTAACTTCTGAATCACTAATCCTCCTTTCAACTTTCCCTCTTTTGTTTTCTTATTTTTTTGTATTGTAAATGTATGCATTTGCCTGCATTTCTCTTCAAATATCTTTGGTGCTGCTCTTTTTGTATGGATTAATTTTACCTTCTCCTCTGCATATATATTACACCATATTAAATCTCTTTCTCATGTTGATGCTTCTTCTTCAGATGTCTTCTGCTACTCCTTTTTCTCTTACTTGGGGGACCCACTGTTATATCTTGCTGTAATACAACCTGTTATCCTTCACTTTGCAGGTATTGCATAACTTCTGCTTCTATTTTTTATCTTCTTTACTAATCTTCTGTTCTGCATTCCCCTTTATGATCTTATTTTCTGTATTGTGAAATTTTCCTTATCTGGGTGCCTTTGCCTGCATTTCTCTTATAATAACTTTGGGGCTGCTTTTTTGTATTGATTAATTTGGCTTTCTCATTTGCATAAATATTGCACTATATCATATCTATCTTTCTTTCCCATGCCCATATTTAGTTTTATACCTTTTAGAAATATCTAAATTTTGTTCTTTTGTATTTTTGCACTTTCTCAATCACTTATTTTTCCAAATATATAACGTTTTTCATGAATCTGTTGTATTAATGAACACACATTTGCATTAGAAGCTTTTGACAGTGTTTCTTGTGCAACTATTTTTCTTTCCTCTAATTTCTCTTTTAATCTTTTTTAGATCTTCTTTCTGGAAATTCTGGACTTCTTGCATATTGGCAACAATACAAAACTTTTTTCTTATCCTCAGTAGTCCACTCTATCATCTTTATGGCTCTTCTTTGGCCTATACATTTTAATGATTTTTGTGAACCACTACTTCCTTCTACAACAGGGGGGGGCATCCTCCCCCTGAGCCTGGCCTAACCCTATTGTAGGAATGTTTCTGTGTCTTGAGGATTCTATACTGTCATTTTTTTTTCCAGTCCTGGCACCTGTGCGCCTACCAGGGTTGGGCATTTTTATCCTAGGACTTGTGCACCCAACTGTCTTTTATTTTTTAACCTACTTCTGTCCATGATATATGATATATAAAATACAGTCTATATATCAGTGTCTCCTTTTTGAGATTTTTGTAAAAAAAAGCAGGGTCCACCTTGTGAAGGTACTCACCAAGATTTGAGGATGAACTCGATTCCAGCAATACTACTTTTTTTTGCTTGCTGATTTTATCATCTCTCCATTTTGACCCTCTTATTGTTTGTATTACCAATAAGAAATGTTCTTTACAGTGATGATTGTCTGTGCATTCACAGTAAGTCCATAAATACAATATTGTAATACACATGAAAATGAAATTATATTTTTTGCTAAACTTTCAGAAACAAATTCCCATATCTTGGAAACTGTACAACCTAAACAAATATTGTTAGGGCACTTTTGTAAACTAGACATAAGCTTTCACATGACAATCTGAAATTCCTCTCTGTGCATGTTTATTGAGACATTTACAGAAATATGAAAACATAATATTTAACTGTATAATTAACAATATAAATAACATGGAATATCTCCCAAGATGTGCAACTTACTTTGCAAATATCAGATAGTTTTCTTCAACATCTAAGGTTTTACCTTATGTCATACAACAGTTTGTAAGGCACTTTTTTCTTAAAAGTTTAGTACATATGGAAATATTGTTTATTTTCATAATTAATAACAAACAGCTAGCAATATCTCAGGTGTTGTGTGATATAAATGGAGGTAGGAAAACTGATAGTCTATCTCCCACCATGGCATATCACACCATACCCCTCAATAACATGTAGAGATCTCAGTTATGAAAATATGAACACAAATATAAAAATATGAATAATAAATGAGGAATAGAGATTAACTTCTCTATTCCAGCACATCTTAGGTCATCAATCATAGTATCATTTTTATTAATAACTCCTTGCACTTTCTAGTACTGCCTATTATTATCTAATAAATTGCTTAGTTAAACAAATCAGACTCAAAAGTTCTGGATTCTATAAGGACCTATGGGTCTGAAATGGAAATATACGTCATGCCCTGAATGAATTTATAAATACTCATCCAATCATCCAGGTCCCATTTGAAGGAAGATGGTATATCACACTGCTTTATCTGCAGGGGGAGGCGATTCCAGAAGGAAGGGAGGTGCTGAGTTCTAAATCTCTCTCTCCAACTTTTGTTGATCTGTTGAATCAGATTTAGATCTCTTGTTCTGGTATTTGTGGGACTGTTTGATTTATGAAGGTACACAAGATCCTGGATTACTGGGTTCCTGATTTACTTTGAAGGCAAGGCATATATCTCTAAGTTACCTATAAGACATGGAAAAAGAGACAGTGTGTCTAGCCTTTTCTGGTAGTTTAGTCATTTTAACCCTGTGATCCTCTTTGTTGGAAATCTCTGGGATCTTTCCAACTGTTTGTCTGGTGAGATACATCCCAGAGGGAGCACTGTATTCTGTAATTGGGCTGATCCCAAAATGAGCATTGTATTCTCCAACTGGGCTAATCAGTGCTGAATAAAAGGGAACAATGACGTTTTTATCTACATTGTTTCTTTGATTATGAAGAACTGCAGGGGTTCAGAAAGTCAGACACCATAATCTAATCTTTAAATAATCAGTCTAAAAAAAGAGAAGTTTGCCGAATATTAATTTATGAAAACAGAGGATGACATAAGAAGTTTAATATTGTTCAGCATCTACTTCCATGGTGTCATCCTATTAAATACAGCTTAGCCCATGTTCTTACTGCTTGATTATAATATAGGAGACTCGTTTAAAAAACAAGTCTATTGTGAGGTGCCCTTCATTAATCTGCATTGTTTCAAGGTGTGCTACTGCACCTGGTGCTCTCTGACATCTGTGACAAATGTAAAATGTGGCAGCAAATAACATTGCTTATCAGATTTGTTTGACTATAATACTTAAACCTGGGTGACATTGATAACTGTCACTCACTTCACACATGTGATTCACTTACCTGCACAGTTTATTTTTGCATTTGGGTAAGCCAGATAAGGGCAGATCTGTTTACACTAAGATTTTTTCAGGAAGAGTGAGATGTACTACTTATTTGGGAAAATTCCCAGTATTTTCCTGGTTTGGGGAATGACGTAACCTTTTTCTTACAAATTAGCTAAGTATGCATGGGACAGTTTTTTACACACAAAATCAACAAGATTGCATAGGTTGCTTCCTTGCAGAAGGAGTCACATAAGTAAAGATGTTCAAAATCAAAATCAGGCAGCTCTTTACTTGGAAAATTATTGAGAATCTTGAGTCTGTTGTTCAGCAGTGTCACTAATGAGAGTCGTATGAAAGCTATGGAGCCTTTTTTTTAATTGAAGAAGACTCTTTCTGCTATAGGGATACACAAGGCCAAAATGATGGAAGTCTGCTGTTGTGTAGGAGATCAGGGCAAATCAAGAAAGAGATTTTTGATGGACAAAATGTCACCCAGTCCTGGAAGGATCATCTGTTTGACTAGCTGTGCAGGTAAAGAAAAATCATATTGAAACGAGCAGCATATGAGTGGAAAAGAATAGAGGCCACCCTTCTAGGATAAAATTTGTTGTCTCCTTGGGGGCCTGTACTTTAAGAATTAACTCAATCACAATTGAAGTTTACAAGCCATCCTCACCTGCCCAACAGTGTAGGAAGGAAGAGCACAGGATACATTATGCTTGTATACCTACTTGCAGTAGTACAACAAATGGTCCTTTCCTTATATTTCACAGACTATCAGTCTGTACTTTTTGAGAATGGAGATTGGTAGAGGACTATTTTCTGTATGGTAGATGTCACATAAGGAAAGCCCAATGTCTTCAAAAACGATTGTGTAATTCATCTTCAGACTTTCTATAATAAGTGATATGCGGTTGTTCTACAGGACTTAATGAGGTAGTCACCGAAAGAGAAATGAATCTTTCACCGAGTCAGACCATTGCCATATATGATGCGGACTGTGTCTGGTAGAAGGGGCAAGCTTTCAGAATTTGCAAGTACAGGGACCTTGTGTATAAAAACAGAAGATCCTCCATAATACATTAAATGTGCTATGGATGACGTGTCTAGCTATGAAGGCCCTTGTATATACTCTGACCCCAGGATATGTACAGATTTAGACTGTTACAACCACTGTGATGTGGTTTATCACCAACAAAGACACCTACATCAGATAATCAGGGAAGCAAGGATGTTTGGGGAGTGAGACATAGAACATTTCCCATTGCCAGGCTTTCTTCTGCCAAGAAAAAAACATGCACTCTGGCTGACATTATCTGGAAGCATTTTGTCATTTAACACTACAGCAAGAAGCCCCCAAGATTAAGCTCTTGCACAGTCGAATCCTCAGCTACCACTGTTTTGATGCAGATATTAGAGCTCCCCCCAAAGCCAGAGGAAGGTGGATCATTTCCTTGCTAAGGACATCAAATCTAATGAATGCATTTCTTTCCTTTTAGTTCAGAGTGCTCCTTAAAGGATTTGGCAACTTGAATAATTTTGATCCAAGACTAACCACAGTGTCTCCACTGCTTAAAATTCCCTTTCAGTACCAGTGGTCCATGTCATTTGTCAGCAGGAGAAACTTTTTTATCTTGGCTTGAGATCTCCACATCTGTATTCTTGGATGATGCCTTCCATTCCTGAACCCTGATATATCCGGAATTGCAGAAGCAGTAAGGGAATTTAGGAAACTTTTCAGGAAATCATGTATAGGGAAAGCCAGGATGATTTCCTTTCTAGACATATAAGTAAGGACTGCATTAA